>NC_092737.1:19344498-19506998 GCF_047496885.1 Scyliorhinus torazame
GGGAGTGTTTGATGGGGACAGTGTAGAGGGAGCTTTACACTGTATCTAACCCTGTGCTGTACCTGTCCTGGGAGTGGTTGATGGGGACAGTATAGAGGGAGCTTTGCTCTGTATTTAACCCCATGCTATACCTGTCCTGGGAGTGTTTGATGGGGACAGTGTAGAGGGAGCTTTACTCTGTATCTAACCCCGTGCTGTATCTGTCCTGGGAGTGTTTGATGGAGACAGTGTAGAGGGAGCCTTTCTCTGTATCTAACCCGTGCTGTATCTGTCCTGGGAGTGTTTGATGGAGACAGTGTAGAGGGAGCATTACTCTGTATCTAACCCGTGCTGTACCTGTCCTGGGAGTGTCTGATGGGGACAGTGTAGAGGGAGCTTTACTCTTTATCTAACCCCGTGCTGTACCTGTCCTGGGAGTGTTTGATGGGGACAGTGTAGAGGGAGCTTTACTCTGTATCTAACCCCGTGCTGTACCTGTCCTGGGAGTGTTTGATGGGGACAGTGCAGAGGGAGCTTTACTCGGTATCTAACCCCGTGCTGTACCTGTCCTGGGAGTGTTTGATGGGGACAGTGTAGAGGGAGCTTTACTCTGTATCTAACCCCGTGCTGTACCTGTCCTGGGAGTGTTTGATGGGGACAGTGTAGAGGGAGCTTTACTCTGTATCTAACCCCGTACTGTACCTGTCCTGGGAGTGTTTGATGGGGACAGTGTAGAGGGAGCTTTACTCTGTATCTACCCTCGTGCTGTACCTATCCTGGGAGTGTTTGATGGGGACAGTGTAGAGGGAGCTTTACTCTGTATCTAACCCCGTGCTGTACAGGTCCTGGGAGTGTTTGATGGGGACAGTGTAGTGGGAGCTTTACTCTGTGTCTAACCCCGTGCTGTCCCTGTCCTGGGGGTGTTTGAAGGGGATAGTGTAGAGGGAGCTTTACTCTGTATCTAACCCTGTGCTGTACCTGTCCTGGGAGTGTTTGATGGGGACAGTGTAGAGGGAGCTTTACTCTGTATGTAACCCCGTGCTGTACCTGTCGTGGGAGTGTTTGATGGGGACAGTGTAGAGGGAGCTTTACCCTGTATCTAATCCCGTGCTGTCCCTGTCCTGGGAGTGTTTGATGGGGACAGTGTAGCGGGAGCTTTACTCTGTATCTAACCCCGTGCTGTACCTGTCCTGGGAGTGTTTGATGGGGACAGTGTAGAGGGAGCTTTACTCTGTACCTAACCCCGTGCTGTACCTGTCCTGGGAGTGTTTGATGGGGACAATGTAGAGGGAGCTTTACTCTGTACCTAACCCCGTGCTGTACCTGTCCTGGGAGTATTTGATGGGGACAGTGTAGAGGGAGCTTTACTCTGTATCTAACCCGTGCTGTACCTGTCCTAGGAGTGTTTGATGGGGACAGTGTAGAGGGAGCTTTACTCTGTATCTAACCCCGTGCGGTACCTGTCCTGGGAGTGTTTGATGGAGTCAGTGTAGAGGGAGCTTCACTCTGTATCTAACCCCGTGCTGCACCTGTCCTGGGAGTGTTTGATGGGGACAGTGTAGAGGGAGATTTACTCTGTATCTAACCCCGTGCTGTACCTGTCCTGGGAGTGCTTGATTGGGATAGTGCAGAGGGAGCTTTACTCTGTATCTAACCCCGTGCTGTATCTGTCCTGGGAGTGTTTGATGGGGACAGTGTAGAGGGAGATTTACTCTGTATCTAATCCCGTGCTGTACCTGTCCTGGGAGTGTTTGATGGGGACAGTGTAGAGGGAGCTTTACACTGTATCTAACCCTGTGCTGTACCTGTCCTGGGAGTGGTTGATGGGGACAGTATAGAGGGAGCTTTGCTCTGTATTTAACCCCATGCTATACCTGTCCTGGGAGTGTTTGATGGGGACAGTGTAGAGGGAGCTTTACTCTGTATCTAACCCCGTGCTGTATCTGTCCTGGGAGTGTTTGATGGAGACAGTGTAGAGGGAGCCTTTCTCTGTATCTAACCCGTGCTGTATCTGTCCTGGGAGTGTTTGATGGAGACAGTGTAGAGGGAGCATTACTCTGTATCTAACCCGTGCTGTACCTGTCCTGGGAGTGTCTGATGGGGACAGTGTAGAGGGAGCTTTACTCTTTATTTAACCCCGTGCTGTACCTGTCCTGGGAGTGTTTGATGGGGACAGTGTAGAGGGAGCTTTACTCTGTATCTAACCCCGTGCTGTACCTGTCCTGGGAGTGTTTGATGGGGACAGTGTAGAGGGAGCTTTACTCTGTATCTCACCCCGTGCTGTAACTGTCCTGGGAGTGTTTGATGGGGACAGTGTAGAGGGAGCTTACTCTGTATCTAACCCCGTGCTGTATCTGTCCTGGGCGTGTTTGATGGAGACAGTGTAGAGGGAGCTTTACTCTGTATCTAACCCCGTGCTGAACCTGTACGGGGAGTGTTTGATGGGGACAGTGTAGAGGGAGATTTACTCTGTATCTAACCCCTGCTGTATCTTCCTGGGTGTGTTTGATGGGGACAGTGTAGAGGGAGCTTTACTCTGTATCGAACCCCGTGCTGTACCTGTCCTGGGAGTGTTTAATGGGTACAGTGTAGAGGGAGCCTTACTCTGTATCTAACCCCGTGCTCTACCTGTCCTGGGAGTGTTTGATGGCGACAGTGTAGAGGGAGCTTTACTCTGTATCTAACCCCATGCTGTACCTGTCCTGGGAGTGTTTGATGGGGACTGTGTAGAGGGAGCTTTACTCTGTATCTAACCCCGTGCTGTACCTGTCCTGGGAGTGTTTGATGGGGTCAGTGTAGAGGGAGCTTCACTCTGTATCTAACTCCGTGCTGTACCTGTCCTGGGAGTGTTTGATGGGGACAGTGTAGAGGGAGCTTTACTCTGTATCTAACCCCGTGCTGTACCTTCCGTGGGAGTGTTTGATGCAGACACTGTAGTGGGAGATTTACTCTGTATCTAACCCCGTGCTGTACCTGTCGTGGGAGTGTTTGATGGGGACAGTGTAGAGGGATCTATACTCTGTATCTAACCCCATGCTGTACCTGTCCTGGGAGTGTTTGATGGGGACTGTGTAGAGGGAGCTTTACTCTGTATGTAACCCCGTGCGGTACCTATCCTGGGAGTGTTTGATGGGGTCAGTGTAGAGAAAGCTTCACTCTGTATCTAACTCCGTGCTGTACCTGTCCTGGGAGTGTTTGATGGGGACAGTGTAGAGGGAGCTTTACTCTGTCTCTAACGGCGTGCTGTACCTCTCCTGGGAGTGTTTGATGGGGACAGTGTAGAGGGAGCTTTACTCTGTATCTAACCCCATGCTGTACCTGTCCCGGGAGTGTTTGATGGGGACAATGTAGAGTGAGCTTTACTCTGTATCTAACCCCGTGCTGTACCTGTCCTGGGAGTGTTTCATGGGGACAGTGTAGACGGAGCTTTACTCTGTATCTAACCCCGTTCTGTACCTGACCTGGGAGTGTTTAATGGGGATAGTGTAGAGGGAGCTTTACTCTGTATCTAACCCCGTGCTGTACCTGTCCTGGGAGTATTTGATGTGGACAGTGTAGAGGGAGCTTTACTCTGTATCTCACCCCGTGATGTACCTGTCCTGGGAGTGTTTGATGGGGACAGTGTAGAGGGAGCTTTACTCTGTATCTAACCCCATCCTGCACCTGTCCTGGGAGTGTTTAATGGGGACAGTGTAGAGGGAGCATTGCTCTGTATCTAACCCCGTGCTGTACATGTCCTGGGAGTGTTTGATGGGGGACAGTGTAGAGGGAGCTTTACTCTGTATCTAACCCCGTGCTGTACATGTCCTGGAAGTGTTTGATGGGGGATAGTGTAGAGGGAGCTTTACTCTGTATCTAACCCCGTGCTGTACCTGTCCTGGGAGTGTTTCATGGGGACAGTGTCGAGGGAGCTTTACTCTGTATCTAACCCCGTGCTGTACCTGTCCTGGGAGTGTTTGATGGGGACAGTGTCGAGGGAGCTTTACTCTGTATCTAACCCTGTGCTGTACCTGACCTTGGAGTGTTCAATGGGGACAGTGTAGAGGGAGCTTTACTCTGTATCTAACCGCGTGCTGTACCTGTCCTGGGAGAGTTTGATGGGGACAGTGTAGAGGGAGCTTTACTCTGTATCTAACCCCGTGCTGTACCAGTCCTGGGAATGTTTGATGGGGACAGTGTAGAGGGAGCTTTACTCTGTATCTAACGCCGTGATGTACCTTCCCTGGGAGTGTTTGATGGGGGCAGTGTAGAGGGAGCTTTGTTCTGTATCTAACCCCGTGCTGTACCTGTCCTGGAAGTGTTTGATGGGGGACAGTTTAGAGGGAGCTTTACTCTGTATCTAACCCCGTGCTGTACATGTCCTGGGAGTGTTTGTTGGGGACAGTGTAGAGGGAGCTTTACTCTGTATCTAACCCCGTGCTGTACCTGTCCTGGGAGTGGTTGATGGGGACAGTGTAGAGGGAGCTTTACTCTGTATCTAACCCCGTGCTGTACCTGTCCTGGGAGTGTTTGATGGGGACAGTGTAGAGGGAGCTTTACTCTGTATCTAACTCCGTGCTGTACCTGTCCTGGGAGTGTTTGATGGGGACAGTGTAGAGGGAGCTTTACTCTGTCTCTAACGGCGTGCTGTACCTCTACTGGGAGTGTTTGATGGGGACAGTGTAGAGGGAGCTTTACTCTGTATCTAACCCCATGCTGTACCTGTCCCGGGAGTGTTTGATGGGGACAATGTAGAGTGAGCTTTACTCTGTATCTAACCCCGTGCTGTACCTGTCCTGGGAGTGTTTCATGGGGACAGTGTAGAAGGAGCTTTACTCTGTATCTAACCCCGTTCTGTACCTGACCTGGGAGTGTTTAATTGGGATAGTGCAGAGGGAGCTTTACTCTGTATCTAACCCCGTGCTGTACCTGTCCTGGGAGTATTTGATGTGGACAGTGTAGAGGGAGCTTTACTCTGTATCTCACCCCGTGATGTACCTGTCCTGGGAGTGTTTGATGGGGACAGTGTAGAGGGAGCTTTACTCTGTATCTAACCCCATCCTGCACCTGTCCTGGGAGTGTTTAATGGGGACAGTGTAGAGGGAGCTTTGCTCTGTATCTAACCCCGTGCTGTACATGTCCTGGGAGTGTTTGATGGGGGACAGTGTAGAGGGAGCTTTACTCTCTATCTAACCCCGTGCTGTACATGTCCTGGAAGTGTTTGATGGGGGACAGTGTAGAGGGAGCTTTACTCTGTATCTAACCCCGTGCTGTACCTGTCCTGGGAGTGTTTGATGGGGACAGTGTCGAGGGAGCTTTACTCTGTATCTAACCCCGTGCTGTACCTGTCCTGGGAGTGTTTGATGGGGACAGTGTCGAGGGAGCTTTACTCTGTATCTAACCCTGTGCTGTACCTGACCTTGGAGTGTTCAATGGGGACAGTGTAGAGGGAGCTTTACTCTGTATCTAACCGCGTGCTGTACCTGTCCTGGGAGAGTTTGATGGGGACAGTGTAGAGGGAGCTTTACTCTGTATCTAACCCCGTGCTGTACCAGTCCTGGGAATGTTTGATGGGGACAGTGTAGAGGGAGCTTTACTCTGTATCTAACGCCGTGATGTACCTTCCCTGGGAGTGTTTGATGGGGACAGTGTAGAGGGAGCTTTGTTCTGTATCTAACCCCGTGCTGTACCTGTCCTGGAAGTGTTTGATGGGGGACAGTTTAGAGGGAGCTTTACTCTGTATCTAACCCCGTGCTGTACATGTCCTGGGAGTGTTTGTTGGGGACAGTGTAGAGGGAGCTTTACTCTGTATCTAACCCCGTGCTGTACCTGTCCTGGGAGTGGTTGATGGGGACAGTGTAGAGGGAGCTTTACTCTGTATCTAACCCCGTGCTGTACCTGTCCTGGCAGTGTTTGATGGGGACAGTGTAGAGGGAGCTTTACTCTGTATCTAACCCCGTCCTGTTCCTGTCGTGGGAGTGTTTGATGGGGACAGTGTAGAGGGAGCATTACTCTGTATCTAACCCCGTGCTGTACCTGTCGTGGGAGTGTTTGATGGAGACAGTGTAGTGGGAGCTATACTCTGTATCTAACCCCGTGCTGTACCTGTCCTGGGCGTGTTTGATGGGGACAGTGTAGAGGGAGATTTACTCTGTATCTAACCCCGTGCTGTACCTGTCGTGGGAGTGTTTGATGGGGACAGTGTAGAGGGAGCTTTACTCTGTATCTAACCCCATGCTGTACCTGTCCTGGGAGTGTTTGATGGGGACTGTGTAGAGGGAGCTTTACTCTTTATCTAACCCCGTGCTGTACCTATCCTGGGAGTGTTTGATGGGGTCAGTGCAGAGGGAGCTTCACTCTGTATCTAACCCCGTGCTGTACCTGTCCTGGGAGTGTTTCATGCGGACAGTGTAGAGGGAGCTTTACTCTGTATCTAACCCCATGCTGTACCTGACCTGGGAGTATTTAATGGGGACAGTGTATAGGGAGCTTTACTCTGTATCTAACCCCGTGCTGTACCTGTCCTGGGAGTGTTTGATGTGGACAGTGTAGATGGAGCTTTACTCTGTATCTAACCCCATGCTGTACCTGTCGTGGGAGTGTTTGAAGGGGACACTGTAGAGGGAGCATTACTCTGTATCTAACCCCGTGCTGTACCTGTCGTGGGAGTGTTTGATGGAGACAGTGTAGTGGGAGCTTTACTCTGTATCTAACCCCGTGCTGTACCTGTCCTGGGCGTGTTTGATGGGGACAGTGTAGAGGGAGATTTACTCTGTATCTAACCCCGTGCTGTACCTGTCGTGGGAGTGTTTGATGGGGACAGTGTAGAGGGAGCTATACTCTGTATCTAACCCCATGCTGTACCTGTCCTGGGAGTGTTTGATGGGGACTGTGTAGAGGGAGCTTTACTCTGTATCTAACCCCGTGCGGTACCTATCCTGGGAGTGTTTGATGGGGTCAGTGTAGAGGGAGCTTCACTCTGTATCTAACTCCGTGCTGTACCTGTCCTGGGAGTGTTTAATGGGGACAGTGTAGAGGGAGCTTTACTCTGTATCTAACCCCATGCTGTACCTGTCCCGGGAGTGTTTGATGGGGACAATGTAGAGTGAGCTTTACTCTGTATCTAACCCCGTGCTGTACCTGTCCTGGGAGTGTTTCATGGGGCCAGTGTAGACGGAGCTTTACTCTGTATCTAACCCCGTTCTGTACCTGACCTGGGAGTGTTTAATGGGGATAGTGTAGAGGGAGCTTTACTCTGTATCTAACCCCGTGCTGTACCTGTCCTGGGAGTATTTGATGTGGACAGTGTAGAGGGAGCTTTACTCTGTATCTAACCCCGTGATGTACCTGTCCTGGGAGTGTTTGATGGGGACAGTGTAGAGGGAGCTTTACTCTGTATCTAACCCCATCCTGCACCTGTCCTGGGAGTGTTTAATGGGGACAGTGTAGAGGCAGCTTTGCTCTGTATCTAACCCCATGCTGTACCTGTCCTGGGAGTGTTTGATGGGGACTGTGTAGAGGGAGCTTTACTCTGTATCTAACCCCGTGCGGTACCTATCCTGGGAGTGTTTGATGGGGTCAGTGTAGAGGGAGCTTCACTCTGTATCTAACTCCGTGCTGTACCTGTCCTGGGAGTGTTTGATGGGGACAGTGTAGAGGGAGCTTTACTCTGTATCTAACCCCATGCTGTACCTGTCCCGGGAGTGTTTGATGGGGACAATGTAGAGTGAGCTTTACTCTGTATCTAACCCCGTGCTGTACCTGTCCTGGGAGTGTTTCATGGGGCCAGTGTAGACGGAGCTTTACTCTGTATCTAACCCCGTTCTGTACCTGACCTGGGAGTGTTGAATGGGGATATTGTAGAGGGAGCTTTACTCTGTATCTAACCCCGTGCTGTACCTGTCCTGGGAGTATTTGATGTGGACAGTGTAGAGGGAGCTTTACTCTGTATCTAACCCCGTGATGTACCTGTCCTGGGAGTGTTTGATGGGGACAGTGTAGAGGGAGCTTTACTCTGTATCTAACCCCATCCTGCACCTGTCCTGGGAGTGTTTAATGGGGACAGTGTAGAGGGAGCTTTGCTCTGTATCTAACCCCGTGCTGTACATGTCCTGGGAGTGTTTGATGGGGCACAGTGTAGAGGGAGCTTTACTCTGTATCTAACTCCGTGCTGTACTTGTCCTGGGAGTGTTTGATGGGGACAGTGTCGAGGGAGCTTTACTCTGTATCTAACCCCGTGCTGTACCTGTCCTGGGAGTGTTTGATGGGGACAGTGTCGAGGGAGCTTTACTCTGTATCTAACCCTGTGCTGTACCTGTCCTTGGAGTGTTCAATGGGGACAGTGTAGAGGGAGCTTTACTCTGTATCTAACCGCGTGCTGTACCTGTCCTGCGAGAGTTTGATGGGAACAGTGTAGAGGGAGCTTTACTCTGTATCTAACCCCGTGCTGTACCAGTCCTGGGAATGTTTGATGGGGACAGTGTAGAGGGAGCTTTACTCTGTATCTAACGCCGTGATGTACCTTCCCTGGGAGTGTTTGATGGGGACAGTGTAGAGGGAGCTTTGTTCTGTATCTAACCCCGTGCTGTACCTGACCTGGGAGTGTTTAATGGGGACAGTGTATAGGGAGCTTTACTCTGTATCTAACCCCGTGCTGTACCTGTCCTGGGAGTGTTTGATGTGGACAGTGTAGAGAGAGCTTTACTCTGTATCTAACCCCGTGCTGTACCTGTCCTGGGAGTGTTTGATGGGGACAGTGTAGAGAGAGCTTTACTCTGTATCTAACCCCGTGCTGTACCTGTCCTGGGAGTGTTTGATGGGGAGAGTGTAGATGGAGCTTTACTCTGTATCTAAATCCGTGCTGTACCTGTCGTGGGAGTGTTTGATGGGGACAGTGTAGAGGGAGCATTACTCTGTATCTAACCCCGTGCTGTACCTGTCGTGGGAGTGTTTGATGGAGACAGTGTAGTGGGAGCTTTACTCTGTATCTAACCCCGTGCTGTACCTGTCCTGGGCGTGTTTGATGGGGACAGTGAAGAGGGAGATTTACTCTGTATCTAACCCCGTGCTGTACCTGTCGTGGGAGTGTTTGATGGGGACAGTGTAGAGGGAGCTATACTCTGTATCTAACCCCATGCTGTACCTGTCCTGGGAGTGTTTGATGGGGACTGTGTAGAGGGAGCTTTACTCTGTATCTAACCCCGTGCGGTACCTATCCTGGGAGTGTTTGATGGGGTCAGTGTAGAGGGAGCTTCACTCTGTATCTAACTCCGTGCTGCACCTGTCCTGGGAGTGTTTAATGGGGACAGTGTAGAGAGAGCTTTGCTCTGTATCTAACCCCGTGCTGTACATGTCCTGGGAGTGTTTGATGGGGGACAGTGTAGAGGGAGCTTTACTCTGTATCTAACCCCGTGCTGTACATGTCCTGGAAGTGTTTGATGGGGGACAGTGTAGAGGGAGCTTTACTCTGTATCTAACTCCGTGCTGTACCTGTCCTGGGAGTGTTTGATGGGGACAGTGTCGAGGGAGCTTTACTCTGTATCTAACCCCGTGCTGTACCTGTCCTGGGAGTGTTGGATGGGGACAGTGTCGAGGGAGCTTTACTCTGTATCTAACCCTGTGCTGTACCTGTCCTTGGAGTGTTCAATGGGGACAGTGTAGAGGGAGCTTTACTCTGTATCTAACCGCGTGCTGCACCTGTCCTGGGAGAGTTTGATGGGGACAGTGTAGAGGGAGCTTTACTCTGTATCTAACCCCGTGCTGTACCAGTCCTGGGAATGTTTGATGGGGACAGTGTAGAGGGAGCTTTACTCTGTATCTAACGCCGTGATGTACCTTCCCTGGGAGTGTTTGATGGGGACAGTGTAGAGGGAGCTTTGTTCTGTATCTAACCCCGTGCTGTACCTGTCCTGGAAGTGTTTGATGGCGGACAGTTTAGAGGGAGCTTTACTCTGTATCTAACCCCGTGCTGTACATGTCCTGGGAGTGTTTGTTGGGGACAGTGTAGAGGGAGCTTTACTCTGTATCTAACCCCGTGCTGTACCTGTCCTGGGAGTGGTTGATGGGGACAGTGTAGAGGGAGCTTTACTCTGTATCTAACCCCGTCCTGTTCCTGTCGTGGGAGTGTTTGATGGGGACAGTGTAGAGGCAGCATTACTCTGTATCTAACCCCGTGCTGTACCTGTCGTGGGAGTGTTTGATGGAGACAGTGTAGTGGGAGCTATACTCTGTATCTAACCCCGTGCTGTACCTGTCGTGGGCGTGTTTGATGGGGACAGTGTAGAGGGAGATTTACTCTGTATCTAATCCCGTGCTGTACCTGTCGTGGGAGTGTTTGATGGGGACAGTGTAGAGGGAGCTTTACTCTGTATCTAAACCCATGCTGTACCTGTCCTGGGAGTGTTTGATGGGGACTGTGTAGAGGGAGCTTTACTCTTTATCTAACCCCGTGCTGTACCTATCCTGGGAGTGTTTGATGGGGTCAGTGTAGAGGGAGCTTCACTCTGTATCTAACCCCGTGCTGTACCTGTCCTGGGAGTGTTTCATGGGGACAGTGTAGAGGGAGCTTTACTCTGTATCTAACCACATGCTGTACCTGACCTGGGAGTGTTTAATGGGGACAGTGTATAGGGAGCTTTACTCTGTATCTAACCCCGTGCTGTACCTGTCCTAGGAGTGTTTGATGTGGACAGTGTAGATGGAGCTTTACTCTGTATCTAACCCCGTGCTGTACCTGTCGTGGGAGTGTTTGATGGGGACAGTGTAGAGGGAGCATTACTCTGTATCTAACCCCGTGCTGTACCTGTCGTGGGAGTGTTTGATGGAGACAGTGTAGTGGGAGCTTTACTCTGTATCTAACCCCGTGCTGTACCTGTCCTGGGCGTGTTTGATGGGGACAGTGTAGAGGGAGATTTACTCTGTATCTAACCCCGTGCTGTACCTGTCGTGGGAGTGTTTGATGGGGACTGTGTAGAGGGAGCTTTACTCTGTATCTAACCCCGTGCGGTACCTGTCCTGGGAGTGTTTGATGGGGTCAGTGTAGAGGGAGCTTCACTCTGTATCTAACTCCGTGCTGTACCTGTCCTGGGAGTGTTTGATGGGGACAGTGTAGAGGGAGCTTTACTCTGTCTCTAACGGCGTGCTGTACCTCTCCTGGGAGTGTTTGATGGGGACATTGTAGAGGGAGCTTTACTCTGTCTCTAACGGCGTGCTGTACCTCTCCTGGGAGTGTTTGATGGGGACATTGTAGAGGGAGCTTTACTCTGTATCTAACCCCGTGCTGTACCTGTCCTGGGAGTGTTTGATGGGGACAGTGTAGAGGGAGCTTTACTCTGTATCTAACCCCATGCTGTACCTGTCCCGGGAGTGTTTGATGGGGACAATGTAGAGTGAGCTTTACTCTGTATCTAACCCCGTGCTGTACCTGTCCTGGGAGTGTTTCATGGGGACAGTGTAGACGGAGCTTTACTCTGTATCTAACCCCGTTCTGTACCTGACCTGGGAGTGTTTAATGGGGATAGTGTAGATTGAGCTTTACTCTGTATCTAACTCCGTGCTGTACCTGTCCTGGGAGTATTTGATGTGGACAGTGTCGAGGGAGCTTTACTCTGTATCTAACCCCGTGCTGTACCTGTCCTGGGAGTGTTTGATGGGGACAGTGTCGAGAGAGCTTTATTTTGTATCTAACCCCGTGCTGTACCTGTCCTGGGAGTGTTTGATGGGGACAGTGTAGAGGGAGCTTTACTCTGTATCTAACCCCGTGCTATACCTGTCCTGGGAGTGGTTGATGGGGACAGTGTAGAGGGAGCTTTACTCTGTATCTAACCGCGTGCTGTACCTGTCCTGCGAGAGTTTGATGGGGACAGTGTAGAGGGAGCTTTACTCTGTATCTAACCCCGTGCTGTACCAGTCCTGGGAATGTTTGATGGGGACAGTGTAGAGGGAGCTTTACTCTGTATCTAACGCCGTGATGTACCTTCCCTGGGAGTGTTTGATGGGGACAGTGTAGAGGGAGCTTTGTTCTGTATCTAACCCCGTGCTGTACCTGACCTGGGAGTGTTTAATGGGGACAGTGTATCGGGAGATTTACTCTGTATCTAACCCCGTGCTGTACCTGTCCTGGGAGTGTTTGATGTGGACAGTGTAGAGAGAGCTTTACTCTGTATCTAACCCCGTGCTGTACCTGTCCTGGGAGTGTTTGATGGGGACAGTGTCGAGAGAGCTTTATTTTGTATCTAACCCCGTGCTGTACCTGTCCTGGGAGTGTTTGATGGGGACAGTGTAGAGGGAGCTTTACTCTGTATCTAACCCCGTGCTATACCTGTCCTGGGAGTGGTTGATGGGGACAGTGTAGAGGGAGCTTTACTCTGTATCTAACCGCGTGCTGTACCTGTCCTGCGAGAGTTTGCTGGGGACAGTGTAGAGGGAGCTTTACTCTGTATCTAACCCCGTGCTGTACCAGTCCTGGGAATGTTTGATGGGGACAGTGTAGAGGGAGCTTTACTCTGTATCTAACGCCGTGATGTACCTTCCCTGGGAGTGTTTGATGGGGACAGTGTAGAGGGAGCTTTGTTCTGTATCTAACCCCGTGCTGTACCTGACCTGGGAGTGTTTAATGGGGACAGTGTATCGGGAGATTTACTCTGTATCTAACCCCGTGCTGTACCTGTCCTGGGAGTGTTTGATGTGGACAGTGTAGAGAGAGCTTTACTCTGTATCTAACCCCGTGCTGTACCTGTCCTGGGAGTGTTTGATGGGGACAGTGTAGAGAGAGCTTTACTCTGTATCTAACCCCGTGCTGTACCTGTCCTGGGAGTGTTTGATGGGGAGAGTGTAGATGGAGCTTTACTCTGTATCTAAATCCGTGCTGTACCTGTCGTGGGAGTGTTTGATGGGGACAGTGTAGAGGGAGCATTACTCTGTATCTAACCCCGTGCTGTACCTGTCGTGGGAGTGTTTGATGGAGACAGTGTAGTGGGAGCTTTACTCTGTATCTAACCCCGTGCTGTACCTGTCCTGGGCGTGTTTGATGGGGACAGTGAAGAGGGAGATTTACTCTGTATCTAACCCCGTGCTGTACCTGTCGTGGGAGTGTTTGATGGGGACAGTGTAGAGGGAGCTATACTCTGTATCTAACCCCATGCTGTACCTGTCCTGGGAGTGTTTGATGGGGACTGTGTAGAGGGAGCTTTACTCTGTATCTAACCCCGTGCGGTACCTATCCTGGGAGTGTTTGATGGGGTCAGTGTAGAGGGAGCTTCACTCTGTATCTAACTCCGTGCTGCACCTGTCCTGGGAGTGTTTAATGGGGACAGTGTAGAGAGAGCTTTGCTCTGTATCTAACCCCGTGCTGTACATGTCCTGGGAGTGTTTGATGGGGGACAGTGTAGAGGGAGCTTTACTCTGTATCTAACCCCGTGCTGTACATGTCCTGGAAGTGTTTGATGGGGGACAGTGTAGAGGGAGCTTTACTCTGTATCTAACTCCGTGCTGTACCTGTCCTGGGAGTGTTTGATGGGGACAGTGTCGAGGGAGCTTTACTCTGTATCTAACCCCGTGCTGTACCTGTCCTGGGAGTGTTTGATGGGGACAGTGTCGAGGGAGCTTTACTCTGTATCTAACCCTGTGCTGTACCTGTCCTTGGAGTGTTCAATGGGGACAGTGTAGAGGGAGCTTTACTCTGTATCTAACCGCGTGCTGCACCTGTCCTGGGAGAGTTTGATGGGGACAGTGTAGAGGGAGCTTTACTCTGTATCTAACCCCGTGCTGTACCAGTCCTGGGAATGTTTGATGGGGACAGTGTAGAGGGAGCTTTACT
Organism: Scyliorhinus torazame; assembly: GCF_047496885.1. Classification (NCBI taxonomy): domain Eukaryota; kingdom Metazoa; phylum Chordata; class Chondrichthyes; order Carcharhiniformes; family Scyliorhinidae; genus Scyliorhinus; species Scyliorhinus torazame. Next base: position 19,358,273 of record NC_092737.1, read on the forward strand.
CTGTATCTAACGCCGTGATGTACCTTCCCTGGGAGTGTTTGATGGGGACAGTGTAGAGGGAGCTTTGTTCTGTATCTAACCCCGTGCTGTACCTGTCCTGGAAGTGTTTGATGGCGGACAGTTTAGAGGGAGCTTTACTCTGTATCTAACCCCGTGCTGTACATGTCCTGGGAGTGTTTGTTGGGGACAGTGTAGAGGGAGCTTTACTCTGTATCTAACCCCGTGCTGTACCTGTCCTGGGAGTGGTTGATGGGGACAGTGTAGAGGGAGCTTTACTCTGTATCTAACCCCGTCCTGTTCCTGTCGTGGGAGTGTTTGATGGGGACAGTGTAGAGGCAGCATTACTCTGTATCTAACCCCGTGCTGTACCTGTCGTGGGAGTGTTTGATGGAGACAGTGTAGTGGGAGCTATACTCTGTATCTAACCCCGTGCTGTACCTGTCGTGGGCGTGTTTGATGGGGACAGTGTAGAGGGAGATTTACTCTGTATCTAATCCCGTGCTGTACCTGTCGTGGGAGTGTTTGATGGGGACAGTGTAGAGGGAGCTTTACTCTGTATCTAAACCCATGCTGTACCTGTCCTGGGAGTGTTTGATGGGGACTGTGTAGAGGGAGCTTTACTCTTTATCTAACCCCGTGCTGTACCTATCCTGGGAGTGTTTGATGGGGTCAGTGTAGAGGGAGCTTCACTCTGTATCTAACCCCGTGCTGTACCTGTCCTGGGAGTGTTTCATGGGGACAGTGTAGAGGGAGCTTTACTCTGTATCTAACCACATGCTGTACCTGACCTGGGAGTGTTTAATGGGGACAGTGTATAGGGAGCTTTACTCTGTATCTAACCCCGTGCTGTACCTGTCCTAGGAGTGTTTGATGTGGACAGTGTAGATGGAGCTTTACTCTGTATCTAACCCCGTGCTGTACCTGTCGTGGGAGTGTTTGATGGGGACAGTGTAGAGGGAGCATTACTCTGTATCTAACCCCGTGCTGTACCTGTCGTGGGAGTGTTTGATGGAGACAGTGTAGTGGGAGCTTTACTCTGTATCTAACCCCGTGCTGTACCTGTCCTGGGCGTGTTTGATGGGGACAGTGTAGAGGGAGCTTCACTCTGTATCTAACTCCGTGCTGTACCTGTCCTGGGAGTGTTTGATGGGGACAGTGTAGAGGGAGCTTTACTCTGTCTCTAACGGCGTGCTGTACCTCTCCTGGGAGTGTTTGATGGGGACATTGTAGAGGGAGCTTTACTCTGTCTCTAACGGCGTGCTGTACCTCTCCTGGGAGTGTTTGATGGGGACATTGTAGAGGGAGCTTTACTCTGTATCTAACCCCGTGCTGTACCTGTCCTGGGAGTGTTTGATGGGGACAGTGTAGAGGGAGCTTTACTCTGTATCTAACCCCATGCTGTACCTGTCCCGGGAGTGTTTGATGGGGACAATGTAGAGTGAGCTTTACTCTGTATCTAACCCCGTGCTGTACCTGTCCTGGGAGTGTTTCATGGGGACAGTGTAGACGGAGCTTTACTCTGTATCTAACCCCGTTCTGTACCTGACCTGGGAGTGTTTAATGGGGATAGTGTAGATTGAGCTTTACTCTGTATCTAACTCCGTGCTGTACCTGTCCTGGGAGTATTTGATGTGGACAGTGTCGAGGGAGCTTTACTCTGTATCTAACCCCGTGCTGTACCTGTCCTGGGAGTGTTTGATGGGGACAGTGTCGAGAGAGCTTTATTTTGTATCTAACCCCGTGCTGTACCTGTCCTGGGAGTGTTTGATGGGGACAGTGTAGAGGGAGCTTTACTCTGTATCTAACCCCGTGCTATACCTGTCCTGGGAGTGGTTGATGGGGACAGTGTAGAGGGAGCTTTACTCTGTATCTAACCGCGTGCTGTACCTGTCCTGCGAGAGTTTGATGGGGACAGTGTAGAGGGAGCTTTACTCTGTATCTAACCCCGTGCTGTACCAGTCCTGGGAATGTTTGATGGGGACAGTGTAGAGGGAGCTTTACTCTGTATCTAACGCCGTGATGTACCTTCCCTGGGAGTGTTTGATGGGGACAGTGTAGAGGGAGCTTTGTTCTGTATCTAACCCCGTGCTGTACCTGACCTGGGAGTGTTTAATGGGGACAGTGTATCGGGAGATTTACTCTGTATCTAACCCCGTGCTGTACCTGTCCTGGGAGTGTTTGATGTGGACAGTGTAGAGAGAGCTTTACTCTGTATCTAACCCCGTGCTGTACCTGTCCTGGGAGTGTTTGATGGGGACAGTGTAGAGAGAGCTTTACTCTGTATCTAACCCCGTGCTGTACCTGTCCTGGGAGTGTTTGATGGGGACAGTGTAGATGGAGCTTTACTCTGTATCTAAATCCGTGCTGTACCTGTCGTGGGAGTGTTTGATGGGGACAGTGTAGAGGGAGCATTACTCTGTATCTAACCCCGTGCTGTACCTGTCGTGGGAGTGTTTGATGGAGACAGTGTAGTGGGAGCTTTACTCTGTATCTAACCCCGTGCTGTACCTGTCCTGGGCGTGTTTGATGGGGACAGTGAAGAGGGAGATTTACTCTGTATCTAACCCCGTGCTGTACCTGTCGTGGGAGTGTTTGATGGGGACAGTGTAGAGGGAGCTATACTCTGTATCTAACCCCATGCTGTACCTGTCCTGGGAGTGGTTGATGGGGACAGTGTAGAGGGAGCTTTACTCTGTATCTAACCCCATCCTGTTCCTGTCGTGGGAGTGTTTGATGGGGACAGTGTAGAGGCAGCATTACTCTGTATCTAACCCCGTGCTGTACCTGTCCTGGGCGTGTTTGATGGGGACAGTGTAGAGGGAGATTTACTCTGTATCTAATCCCGTGCTGTACCTGTCGTGGGAGTGTTTGATGGGGACAGTGTAGAGGGAGCTTTACTCTGTATCTAAACCCATGCTGTACCTGTCCTGGGAGTGTTTGATGGGGACTGTGTAGAGGGAGCTTTACTCTGTATCTAACCCCGTGCTGTACCTGTCCTGGGAGTGTTTGATGTGGACAGTGTAGAGAGAGCTTTACTCTGTATCTAACCCCGTGCTGTACCTGTCCTGGGAGTGTTTGATGGGGACAGTGTAGAGAGAGCTTTCCTCTGTATCTAACCCCGTGCTGTACCTGTCCTGGGAGTGTTTGATGGGGACAGTGTAGATGGAGCTTTACTCTGTATCTAAATCCGTGCTGTACCTGTCGTGGGAGTGTTTGATGGGGACAGTGTAGAGGGAGCATTACTCTGTATCTAACCCCGTGCTGTACCTGTCGTGGGAGTGTTTGATGGAGACAGTGTAGTGGGAGCTTTACTCTGTATCTAACCCCGTGCTGTACCTGTCCGGGGCGTGTTTGATGGGGACAGTGAAGAGGGAAATTTACTCTGTATCTAACCCCGTGCTGTACCTGTCGTGGGAGTGTTTGATGGGGACAGTGTAGAGGGAGCTATACTCTGTATCTAACCCCATGCTGTACCTGTCCTGGGAGTGTTTGATGGGGACTGTGTAGAGGGAGCTTTACTCTGTATCTAACCCCGTGCGGTACCTATCCTGGGAGTGTTTGATGGGGTCAGTGTAGAGGGAGCTTCACTCTGTATCTAACTCCGTGCTGCACCTGTCCTGGGAGTGTTTAATGGGGACAGTGTAGAGGGAGCTTTGCTCTGTATCTAACCCCGTGCTGTACATGTCCTGGGAGTGTTTGATGGGGGACAGTGTAGAGGGAGCTTTACTCTGTATCTAACCCCGTGCTGTACATGTCCTGGAAGTGTTTGATGGGGGACAGTGTAGAGGGAGCTTTACTCTGTATCTAACTCCGTGCTGTACCTGTCCTGGGAGTGTTTGATGGGGACAGTGTCGAGGGAGCTTTACTCTGTATCTAACCCCGTGCTGTACCTGTCCTGGGAGTGTTTGATGGGGACAGTGTCGAGGGAGCTTTACTCTGTATCTAACCCTGTGCTCTACCTGTCCTTGGAGTGTTCATTGGGGACAGTGTAGAGGGAGCTTTACTCTGTATCTAACCGCGTGCTGTACCTGTCCTGGGAGAGTTTGATGGGGACAGTGTAGAGGGAGCTTTACTCTGTATCTAACCCCGTGCTGTACCAGTCCTGGGAATGTTTGATGGGGACAGTGTAGAGGGAGCTTTACTCTGTATCTAACGCCGTGATGTACCTTCCCTGGGAGTGTTTGATGGGGACAGTGTAGAGGGAGCTTTGTTCTGTATCTAACCCCGTGCTGTACCTGTCCTGGAAGTGTTTGATGGCGGACAGTTTAGAGGGAGCTTTACTCTGTATCTAACCCCGTGCTGTACATGTCCTGGGAGTGTTTGTTGGGGACAGTGTAGAGGGAGCTTTACTCTGTATCTAACCCCGTGCTGTACCGGTCCTGGGAGTGGTTGATGGGGACAGTGTAGAGGGAGCTTTACTCTGTATCTAACCCCGTCCTGTTCCTGTCGTGGGAGTGTTTGATGGGGACAGTGTAGAGGCAGCATTACTCTGTATCTAACCCCGTGCTGTACCTGTCGTGGGAGGGTTTGATGGAGACAGTGTAGTGGGAGCTATACTCTGTATCTAACCCCGTGCTGTACCTGTCCTGGGCGTGTTTGATGGGGACAGTGTAGAGGGAGATTTACTCTGTATCTAATCCCGTGCTGTACCTGTCGTGGGAGTGTTTGATGGGGACAGTGTAGAGGGAGCTTTACTCTGTATCTAAACCCATGCTGTACCTGTCCTGGGAGTGTTTGATGGGGACTGTGTAGAGGGAGCTTTACTCTTTATCTAACCCCGTGCTGTACCTATCCTGGGAGTGTTTGATGGGGTCAGTGTAGAGGGAGCTTCACTCTGTATCTAACCCCGTGCTGTACCTGTCCTGGGAGTGTTTCATGGGGACAGTGTAGAGGGAGCTTTACTCTGTATCTAACCACATGCTGTACCTGACCTGGGAGTGTTTAATGGGGACAGTGTATAGGGAGCTTTACTCTGTATCTAACCCCGTGCTGTACCTGTCCTAGGAGTGTTTGATGTGGACAGTGTAGATGGAGCTTTACTCTGTATCTAACCCCGTGCTGTACCTGTCGTGGGAGTGTTTGATGGGGACAGTGTAGAGGGAGCATTACTCTGTATCTAACCCCGTGCTGTACCTGTCCTGGGCGTGTTTGATGGGGACAGTGTAGAGGGAGATTTACTCTGTATCTAACCCCGTGCTGTACCTGTCGTGGGAGTGTTTGATGGGGACTGTGTAGAAGGAGCTTTACTCTGTGTCTAACCCCGTGCCGTACCTGTCCTGGGAGTGTTTGATGGGGACAGTGTAGAGGGAGATTTACTCTGTATCTAACCCCGTGCGGTACCTGTCCTTGGAGTGTTTGATGGGGTCAGTGTAGAGGGAGCTTCACTCTGTATCTAACTCCGTGCTGTACCTGTCCTGGGAGTGTTTGATGGGGACAGTGTAGAGGGAGCTTTACTCTGTATCTAACCCCGTGCTGTACTTGTCCTGGGAGAGTTTGATGGGGACAGTGTAGAGGGAGCTTTACTCTGTATCTAACCCCGTGCTGTACCTGTCCTGGGAGTGTTTGATGGGGACAGTGTAGAGGGAGCTTTACTCTGTATCTAACCCCGTGCTGTACCTGTCCTGGGAGTGTTTGATGGGGACAGTGTAGAGGGAGCTTTACTCTGTCTCTAACGGCGTGCTGTACCTCTCCTGGGAGTGTTTGATGGGGACATTGTAGAGGGAGCTTTACTCTGTATCTAACCCCGTGCTGTACCTGTCCTGGGAGTGTTTCATGGGGACAGTGTAGACGGAGCTTTACTCTGTATCTAACCCCGTTCTGTACCTAACCTGGGAGTGTTTAATGGGGATAGTGTAGAGGGAGCTTTACTCTGTATCTAACTCCGTGCTGTACCTGTCCTGGGAGTATTTGATGTGGACAGTGTCGAGGGAGCTTTACTCTGTATCTAACCCCGTGCTGTACCTGTCCTGGGAGTGTTTGATGGGGACAGTGTCGAGAGAGCTTTACTTTGTATCTAACCCCCGTGCTGTACCTGTCCTGGGAGTGTTTGATGGGGACAGTGTAGAGGGAGCTTTACTCTGTATCTAACCCCGTGCTATACCTGTCCTGGGAGTCGTTGATGGGGACAGTGTAGAGGGAGCTTTACTCTGTATCTAACCGCGTGCTGTACCTGTCTTGCGAGAGTTTGATGGGGACAGTGTAGAGGGAGCTTTACTCTGTATCTAACCCCGTGCAGTACCAGTCCTGGGAATGTTTGATGGGGACAGTGTAGAGGGAGCTTTACTCTGTATCTAACGCCGTGATGTACCTTCCCTGGGAGTGTTTGATGGGGACAGTGTAGAGGGAGCTTTGTTCTGTATCTAACCCCGTGCTGTACCTGACCTGGGAGTGTTTAATGGGGACAGTGTATAGGGAGCTTTACTCTGTATCTAACCCCGTGCTGTACCTGTCCTGGGAGTGTTTGATGTGGACAGTGTAGAGAGAGCTTTACTCTGTATCTAACCCCGTGCTGTACCTGTCCTGGGAGTGTTTGATGGGGACAGTGTAGAGAGAGCTTTACTCTGTATCTAACCCCGTGCTGTACCTGTCCTGGGAGTGTTTGATGGGGACAGTGTAGATGGAGCTTTACTCTGTATCTAAATCCGTGCTGTACCTGTCGTGGGAGTGTTTGATGGGGACAGTGTAGAGGGAGCATTACTCTGTATCTAACCCCGTGCTGTACCTGTCGTGGGAGTGTTTGATGGAGACAGGGTAGTGGGAGCTTTACTCTGTATCTAACCCCGTGCTGTACCTGTCCTGGGCGTGTTTGATGGGGACAGTGTAGAGGGAGCTTTACTCTGTGTCTAACCCCGTGCCGTACCTGTCCTGGGAGTGTTTGATGGGGACAGTGTAGAGGGAGATTTACTCTGTATCTAACCCCGTGCGGTACCTGTCCTTGGAGTGTTTGATGGGGTCAGTGTAGAGGGAGCTTCACTCTGTATCTAACTCCGTGCTGTACCTGTCCTGGGAGTGTTTGATGGGGACAGTGTAGAGGGAGCTTTACTCTGTATCTAACCCCGTGCTGTACTTGTCCTGGGAGAGTTTGATGGGGACAGTGTAGAGGGAGCTTTACTCTGTATCTAACCCCGTGCTGTACCTGTCCTGGGAGTGTTTGATGGGGACAGTGTAGAGGGAGCTTTACTCTGTATCTAACCCCGTGCTGTACCTGTCCTGGGAGTGTTTGATGGGGACAGTGTAGAGGGAGCTTTACTCTGTCTCTAACGGCGTGCTGTACCTCTCCTGGGAGTGTTTGATGGGGACATTGTAGAGGGAGCTTTACTCTGTATCTAACCCCGTGCTGTACCTGTCCTGGGAGTGTTTGATGGGGACAGTGTAGAGGGAGCTTTACTCTGTATCTAACCCCATGCTGTACCTGTCCCGGGAGTGTTTGATGGGGACAATGTAGAGTGAGCTTTACTCTGTATCTAACCCCGTGCTGTACCTGTCCTGGGAGTGTTTCATGGGGACAGTGTAGACGGAGCTTTACTCTGTATCTAACCCCGTTCTGTACCTAACCTGGGAGTGTTTAATGGGGATAGTGTAGAGGGAGCTTTACTCTGTATCTAACTCCGTGCTGTACCTGTTCTGGGAGTATTTGATGTGGACAGTGTCGAGGGAGCTTTACTCTGTATCTAACCCCGTGCTGTACCTGTCCTGGGAGTGTTTGATGGGGACAGTGTCGAGAGAGCTTTACTTTGTATCTAACCCCGTGCTGTACCTGTCCTGGGAGTGTTTGATGGGGACAGTGTAGAGGGAGCTTTACTCTGTATCTAACCCCGTGCTATACCTGTCCTGGGAGTCGTTGATGGGGACAGTGTAGAGGGAGCTTTACTCTGTATCTAACCGCGTGCTGTACCTGTCCTGCGAGAGTTTGATGGGGACAGTGTAGAGGGAGCTTTACTCTGTATCTAACCCCGTGCAGTACCAGTCCTGGGAATGTTTGATGGGGACAGTGTAGAGGGAGCTTTACTCTGTATCTAACGCCGTGATGTACCTTCCCTGGGAGTGTTTGATGGGGACAGTGTAGAGTGAGCTTTGTTCTGTATCTAACCCCGTGCTGTACCTGACCTGGGAGTGTTTAATGGGGACAGTGTATAGGGAGCTTTACTCTGTATCTAACCCCGTGCTGTACCTGTCCTGGGAGTGTTTGATGTGGACAGTGTAGAGAGAGCTTTACTCTGTATCTAACCCCGTGCTGTACCTGTCCTGGGAGTGTTTGATGGGGACAGTGTAGAGAGAGCTTTACTCTGTATCTAACCCCGTGCTGTACCTGTCCTGGGAGTGTTTGATGGGGACAGTGTAGATGGAGCTTTACTCTGTATCTAAATCCGTGCTGTACCTGTCGTGGGAGTGTTTGATGGGGACAGTGTAGAGGGAGCATTACTCTGTATCTAACCCCGTGCTGTACCTGTCGTGGGAGTGTTTGATGGAGACAGTGTAGTGGGAGCTTTACTCTGTATCTAACCCCGTGCTGTACCTGTCCTGGGCGTGTTTGATGGGGACAGTGAAGAGGGAGATTTACTCTGTATCTAACCCAGTGCTGTACCTGTCGTGGGAGTGTTTGATGGGGACAGTGTAGAGGGAGCTATACTCTGTATCTAACCCCATGCTGTACCTGTCCTGGGAGTGTTTGATGGGGACTGTGTAGAGGGAGCTTTACTCTGTATCTAACCCCGTGCGGTACCTATCCTGGGAGTGTTTGATGGGGTCAGTGTAGAGGGAGCTTCACTCTGTATCTAACTCCGTGCTGCACCTGTCCTGGGAGTGTTTAATGGGGACAGTGTAGAGGGAGCTTTGCTCTGTATCTAACCCCGTGCTGTACATGTCCTGGGAGTGTTTGATGGGGGACAGTGTAGAGGGAGCTTTACTCTGTATCTAACCCCGTGCTGTACATGTCCTGGAAGTGTTTGATGGGGGACAGTGTAGAGGGAGCTTTACTCTGTATCTAACTCCGTGCTGTACCTGTCCTGGGAGTGTTTGATGGGGACAGTGTCGAGGGAGCTTTACTCTGTATCTAACCCCGTGCTGTACCTGTCCTGGGAGTGTTTGATGGGGACAGTGTCGAGGGAGCTTTACTCTGTATCTAACCCTGTGCTGTACCTGTCCTTGGAGTGTTCAATGGGGACAGTGTAGAGGGAGCTTTACTCTGTATCTAACCGCGTGCTGTACCTGTCCTGGGAGAGTTTGATGGGGACAGTGTAGAGGGAGCTTTACTCTGTATCTAACCCCGTGCTGTACCAGTCCTGGGAGTGTTTGATGGGGACAGTGTAGAGGGAGCTTTGTTCTGTATCTAACCCCGTGCTGTACCTGTCCTGGAAGTGTTTGATGGCGGACAGTTTAGAGGGAGCTTTACTCTGTATCTAACCCCGTGCTGTACATGTCCTGGGAGTGTTTGTTGGGGACAGTGTAGAGGGAGCTTTACTCTGTATCTAACCCCGTGCTGTACCTGTCCTGGGAGTGGTTGATGGGGACAGTGTAGAGGGAGCTTTACTCTGTATCTAACCCCGTCCTGTTCCTGTCGTGGGAGTGTTTGATGGGGACAGTGTAGAGGCAGCATTACTCTGTATCTAACCCCGTGCTGTACCTGTCGTGGGAGTGTTTGATGGAGACAGTGTAGTGGGAGCTATACTCTGTATCTAACCCCGTGCTGTACCTGTCCTGGGCGTGTTTGATGGGGACAGTGTAGAGGGAGATTTACTCTGTATCTAATCCCGTGCTGTACCTGTCGTGGGAGTGTTTGATGGGGACAGTGTAGAGGGAGCTTTACTCTGTATCTAAACCCATGCTGTACCTGTCCTGGGAGTGTTTGATGGGGACTGTGTAGAGGGAGCTTTACTCTTTATCTAACCCCGTGCTGTACCTATCCTGGGAGTGTTTGATGGGGTCAGTGTAGAGGGAGCTTCACTCTGTATCTAACCCCGTGCTGTACCTGTCCTGGGAGTGTTTCATGGGGACAGTGTAGAGGGAGCTTTACTCTGTATCTAACCACATGCTGTACCTGACCTGGGAGTGTTTAATGGGGAAAGTGTATAGGGAGCTTTACTCTGTATCTAACCCCGTGCTGTACCTGTCCTAGGAGTGTTTGATGTGGACAGTGTAGATGGAGCTTTACTCTGTATCTAACCCCGTGCTGTACCTGTCGTGGGAGTGTTTGATGGGGACAGTGTAGAGGGAGCATTACTCTGTATCTAACCCCGTGCTGTACCTGTCGTGGGAGTGTTTGATGGAGACAGTGTAGTGGGAGCTTTACTCTGTATCTAACCCCGTGCTGTACCTGTCCTGGGCGTGTTTGATGGGGACAGTGTAGAGGGAGATTTACTCTGTATCTAACCCCGTGCGGTACCTGTCCTGGGAGAGTTTGATGGGGACAGTGAAGAGGGAGCTTTACTCTGTATCTAACCCCGTGCTGTACTTGTCCTGGGAGAGTTTGATGGGGACAGTGTAGAGGGAGCTTTACTCTGTCTCTAACGGCGTGCTGTACCTCTCCTGGGAGTGTTTGATGGGGACATTGTAGAGGGAGCTTTACTCTGTATCTAACCCCGTGCTGTACCTGTCCTGGGAGTGTCTGATGGGGACAGTGTAGAGGGAGCTTTACTCTGTATCTAACCCCGTGCTGTACCTGTCCTGGGAGTGTTTGATGGGGACAGTGTAGAGGGAGCTTTACTCTGTATCTAACCCCATGCTGTACCTGTCCCGGGAGTGTTTGATGGGGACAATGTAGAGTGAGCTTTACTCTGTATCTAACCCCGTGCTGTACCTGTCCTGGGAGTGTTTCATGGGGACAGTGTAGACGGAGCTTTACTCTGTATCTAACCCCGTTCTGTACCTGACCTGGGAGTGTTTAATGGGGATAGTGTAGAGGGAGCTTTACTCTGTATCTAACTCCGTGCTGTACCTGTCCTGGGAGTATTTGATGTGGACAGTGTCGAGGGAGCTTTACTCTGTATCTAACCCCGTGCTGTACCTGTCCTGGGAGTGTTTGATGGGGACAGTGTCGAGAGAGCTTTCCTTTGTATCTAACCCCGTGCTGTACCTGTCCTGGGAGTGTTTGATGGGGACAGTGTAGAGGGAGCTTTACTCTGTATCTAACCCCGTGCTATACCTGTCCTGGGAGTGGTTGATGGGGACAGTGTAGAGGGAGCTTTACTCTGTATCTAACCCCGTGCTGTACCTGTCGTGGGAGTGTTTGATGGGGACAGTGTAGAGGGAGCTTTACTCTGTATTTAACCCCGTCCTGTACCTGTCGTGGGAGTGTTTGATGGAGACAGTGTAGTGGGAGCTTTACTCTGTATCTAACCCCGTGCTGTACCTGTCCTGGGCGTGTTTGATGGGGACAGTGTAGAGGGAGATTTATTCTGTATCTAACCCCGTGCTGTACCTGTCGTGGGAGTGTTTGATGGGGACAGTGTAGAGGGATCTATACTCTGTATCTAACCCCATGCTGTACCTGTCCTGGGAGTGTTTGATGGGAACTGTGTAGAGGGATCTATACTCTGTATCTAACCCCATGCTGTACCTGTCCTGGGAGTGTTTGATGGGGTCAGTGTAGAGGGAGCTTTACTCTGTATCTAACCCCGTGCTGTTCTTGTCCTGGGAGAGTTTGATGGGGACAGTGTAGAGGGAGCTTTATTCTGTATCTAACCCCGTGCTGTACCTGTCGTGGGAGTGTTTGATGGAGACACTGTAGTGGGAGCTTTACTCTGTATCTAACCCCGTGCTGTACCTGTCCTGGGCGTGTTTGATGGGGACAGTGTAGAGGGAGATTTACTCTGTATCTAACCGCGTGCTGTACCTGTCGTGGGAGTGTTTGATGGGGACAGTGTAGATGGAGCTATACTCTGTATCTAACCCAATGCTGTACCTGTCCTGGGAGTGTTTGATGGGGACTGTGTAGAGGGAGCTTTACTCTGTATCTAACACCGTGCGGGACCTATCCTGGGAGTGTTTGATGGAGTCAGTGTAGAGGGAGCTTCACTCTGTATCTAACTCCGTGCTGTACCTGTCCTGGGAGTGTTTGATGGGGACAGTGTAGAGGGAGCTTTACTCGGTATCTAACCCCGTGCTGTACTTGTCCTGGGAGAGTTTCATGGGGACAGTGTAGAGGGAGCTTTACTCTGTCTCTAACGGCGTGCTGTACCTCTCCTGGGAGTGTTTGATGGGGACAGTGTAGAGGGAGCTTTACTCTGTATCTAACCCCATGCTGTACCTGTCCCGGGAGTGTTTGATGGGGACAATGTAGAGTGAGCTTTACTCTGTATCTAACCCCGTGCTGTACCTGTCCTGGGAGTGTTTCATGGGGACAGTGTAGACGGAGCTTTACTCTGTATCTAACACCGTTCTGTACCTGACCTGGGAGTGTTTAATGGGGATAGTGTAGAGGGAGCTTTACTCTGTATCTAACCCCGTGCTGTACCTGTCCTGGGAGTATTTGATGTGGACAGTGTAGAGGGAGCTTTACTCTGTATCTAACCCCGTGATGTACCTGTCCTGGGAGTGTTTGATGGGGACAGTGTAGAGGGACCTTTACTCTGTATCTAACCCCATCCTGCACCTGTCCTGGGAGTGTTTAATGCGGACAGTGCAGAGGGAGCTTTGCTCTGTATCTAACCCCGTGCTGTACATGTCCTGGGAGTGTTTGATGGGGGACAGTGTAGAGGGAGCTTTACTCTGTATCTAACCCCGTGCTGTACATGTCCTGGAAGTGTTTGATGGGGGACAGTGTAGAGGGAGCTTTACTCTGTATCTAACCCCGTGCTGTACCTGTCCTGGGAGTGTTTGATGGGGACAGTGTCGAGGGAGCTTTACTCTGTATCTAACCCCGTGCTGTACCTGTCCTGGGAGTGTTTGATGGGGACAGTGTCGAGGGAGCTTTACTCTGTATCTAACCCTGTGCTGTACCTGTCCTTGGAGTGTTCAATGGGGACAGTGTAGAGGGAGCTTTACTCTGTATCTAACCGCGTGCTGTACCTGTCCTGGGAGAGTTTGATGGGGACAGTGTAGAGGGAGCTTTACTCTGTATCTAACCCCGTGCTGTACCAGACCTGGGAATGTTTGATGGGGACAGTGTAGAGGGAGCTTTACTCTGTATCTAACGCCGTGATGTACCTTCCCTGGGAGTGTTTGATGGGGACAGTGTAGAGGGAGCGTGGTTCTGTATCTAACCCCGTGCTGTACCTGTCCTGGAAGTGTTTGATGGGGGACAGTTAAGAGGGAGCTTTACTCTGTATCTAACCCCGTGCTGTACATGTCCTGGGAGTGTTTGTTGGGGACAGTGTAGAGGGAGCTTTACTCTGTATCTAACCCCGTGCTGTACCTGTCCTGGGAGTGGTTGATGGGGACAGTGTAGAGGGAGCTTTACTCTGTATCTAACCCCGTGCTGTACCTGTCCTGGGAGTGTTTGATGGGGACAGTGTAGAGGGAGCTTTACTCTGTATCTAACCCCGTCCTGTTCCTGTCATGGGAGTGTTTGATGGGGACAGTGTAGAGGGAGCATTACTCTGTATCTAACCCCGTGCTGTACCTGTCGTGGGAGTGTTTGATGGAGACAGTGTAGTGGGAGCTATACTTTGTATCTAACCCCGTGCTGTACCTGTCCTGGGCGTGTTTGATGGGGACAGTGTAGAGGGAGATTTACTCTGTATCTAACCCCGTGCTGTACCTGTCGTGGGAGTGTTTGATGGGGACAGTGTAGAGGGAGCTTTACTCTGTATCTAACCCCATGCTGTACCTGTCCTGGGAGTGTTTGATGGGGACTGTGTAGAGGGAGCTATACTCTGTATCTAACCCCGTGCTGTACCTATCCTGGGAGTGTTTGATGGGGTCAGTGTAGAGGGAGCTTCACTCTGTATCTAACCCCGTGCTGTACCTGTCCTGGGAGTGTTTCATGGGGACAGTGTAGAGGGAGATTTACTCTGTATCTAACCCCATGCTGTACCTGACCTGGGAGTGTTTAATGGGGACAGTGTATAGGGAGCTTTACTCTGTATCTAACCCCATGCTGTACCTGTCGTGGGAGTGTTTGATGGGGACAGTGTAGAGGGAGCATTACTCTGTATCTAACCCCGTGCTGTACCTGTCGTGGGAGTGTTTGATGGAGACAGTGTAGTGGGAGCTTTACTCTGTATCTAACCCCGTGCTGTACCTGTCCTGGGCGTGTTTGATGGGGACAGTGTCGAGGGAGATTTACTCTGTATCTAACCCCGTGCTGTACCTGTCGTGGGAGTGTTTGATGGGGACAGTGTAGAGGGAGCTATACTCTGTATCTAACACCATGCTGTACCTGTCCTGGGAGTGTTTGATGGGGACTGTGTAGAGGGAGCTTTGCTCTGTATCTAACCCCGTGCGGTACCTATCCTGGGAGTGTTTGATGGGGTCAGTGTAGAGGGAGCTTCACTCTGTATCTAACTCCGTGCTGTACCTGTCCTGGGAGTGTTTGATGGGGACAGTGTAGAGGGAGCTTTACTCTGTATCTAACCCCATGCTGTACCTGTCCCGGGAGTGTTTGATGGGGACAATGTAGAGTGAGCTTTACTCTGTATCTAACCCCGTGCTGTACCTGTCCTGGGAGTGTTTCATGGGGACAGTGTAGACGGAGCTTTACTCTGTATCTAACCCCGTTCTGTACCTGACCTGGGAGTGTTTAATGGGGATAGTGTAGAGGGAACTTTACTCTGTATCTAACCCCGTGCTGTACCTGTCCTGGGAGTATTTGATGTGGACAGTGTAGAGGGAGCTTTACTCTGTATCTAACCCCGTGATGTACCTGTCCTGGGAGTGTTTGATGGGGACAGTGTAGAGGGAGCTTTACTCTGTATCTAACCCCATCCTGCACCTGTCCTGGGAGTGTTTAATGGGGACAGTGTAGAGGGAGCTTTGCTCTGTATCTAACCCCGTGCTGTACCTGTCCTGGGAGTGTTTGATGGGGGACAGTGTAGAGGGAGCTTTACTCTGTGTCTAACTCCGTGCTGTACCTGTCCTGGGAGTGTTTGATGGCGACAGTGTCGAGGGAGCTTTACTCTGTATCTAACCCCGTGCTGTACCTGTCGTGGGAGTTTTTGATGGGGCCAGTGTAGAGGGAGCTTTGTTCTGTATCTAACCCCGTGCTGTACCTGACCTGGGAGTGTTTAATGGGGACAGTGTATAGGGAGCTTTACTCTGTATCTAACCCCGTGCTGTACCTGTCCTGGGAGTGTTTGATGTGGACAGTGTAGATGGAGCTTTACTCTGTATCTAACCCCGTGCTGTACCTGTCGTGGGAGTGTTTGATGGGGACAGTGTAGAGGGAGCATTACACTGTATCTAACCCCGTGCTGTACCTGTCGTGGGAGTTTTTGATGGAGACAGTGTAGTGGGAGCTTTACTCAGTATCTAACCCCGTGCTGTACCTGTCCTGGGCGTGTTTGATGGGGACAGTGTAGAGGGAGATTTACTCTGTATCTAACCCCGTGCTGTACCTGTCGTGGGAGTGTTTGATGGGGACAGTGTAGAGGGAGCTATACTCTGTATCTAACCCCATGCTGTACCTGTCCTGGGAGTGTTTGATGGGGACTGTGTAGAGGGAGCTTTACTCTGTATCTAACCCCGTGCGGTACCTATCCTGGGAGTGTTTGATGGGGTCAGTGTAGAGGGAGCTTCACTCTGTATCTAACTCCGTGCTGCACCTGTCCTGGGAGTGTTTAATGGGGACAGTGTAGAGGGAGCTTTGCTCTGTATCTAACCCCGTGCTGTACATGTCCTGGGAGTGTTTGATGGGGGACAGTGTAGAGGGAGCTTTACTCTGTATCTAACCCCGTGCTGTACATGTCCTGGAAGTGTTTGATGGGGGACAGTGTAGAGGGAGCTTTACTCTGTATCTAACTCCGTGCTGTACCTGTCCTAGGAGTGTTTGATGGGGACAGTGTCGAGGGAGCTTTACTCTGTATCTAACCCCGTGCTGTACCTGTCCTTGGAGTGTTTGATGGGGACAGTGTCGAGGGAGCTTTACTCTGTATCTAACCCTGTGCTGTACCTGTCCTTGGAGTGTTCAATGGGGACAGTGTAGAGGGAGCTTTACTCTGTATCTAACCGCGTGCTGTACCTGTCCTGGGAGAGTTTGATGGGGACAGTGTAGAGGGAGTTTTACTCTGTATCTAACCCCGTGCTCTACCAGTCCTGGGAATGTTTGATGGGGACAGTGTAGAGGGAGCTTTACTCTGTATCTAACGCCGTGATGTACCTTCCCTGGGAGTGTTTGATGGGGACAGCGTAGAGGGAGCTTTGTTCTGTATCTAACACCGTGCTGTACCTGTCCTGGAAGTGTTTGATGGGGGACAGTTTAGAGGGAGCTTTACTCTGTATCTAACCCCGTGCTGTACATGTCCTGGGAGTGTTTGTTGGGGACAGTGTAGAGGGAGCTTTACTATGTATCTAACCCCGTGCTGTACCTGTCCTGGGAGTGGTTGATGGGGACAGTGTAGAGGGAGCTTTACTCTGTATCTAACCCCGTGCTGTACCTGTCCTGGGAGTGTTTGATGGGGACAGTGTAGAGGGAGCTTTACTCTGTATCTAACCCCGTCCTGTTCCTGTCGTGGGAGTGTTTGATGGGGACAGTGTAGAGGGAGCATTACTCTGTATCTAACCCCGTGCTGTACCTGTCGTGGGAGTGTTTGATGGAGACAGTGTAGTGGGAGCTATACTCTGTATCTAACCCCGTGCTGTACCTGTCCTGGGCGTGTTTGATGGGGACAGTGTAGAGGGAGATTTACTCTGTATCTAACCCCGTGCTGTACCTGTCGTGGGAGTGTTTGATGGGGACAGTGTAGAGGAAGCTTTACTCTGTATCTAACCCCATGCTGTACCTGTCCTGGGAGTGTTTGATGGGGACTGTGTAGAGGGAGATTTACTCTGTATCTAACCCCGTGCTGTACCTGACCTGGGAGTGTTTAATGGGGACAGTGTATAGGGAGCTTTACTCTGTATCTAACCCCGTGCTGTACCTGTCCTGGGAGTGTTTGATGTGGACAGTGTAGATGGAGCTTTACTCTGTATCTAACCCCGTGCTGTACCTGTCGTGGGAGTGTTTGATGGGGACAGTGTAGAGGGAGCATTACTCTGTATCTAACCCCGTGCTGTACCTGTCGTGGGAGTGTTTGATGGAGACAGTGTAGTGGGAGCTTTACTCTGTATCTAACCCCGTGCTGTACCTGTCCTGGGCGTGTTTGATGGGGACAGTGTAGAGGGAGATTTACTCTGTATCTAACCCCGTGCTGTACCTGTCGTGGGAGTGTTTGATGGGGACAGTGTAGAGGGAGCTATACTCTGTTTCTAACCCCATGCTGTACCTGTCCTGGGAGTGTTTGATGGGGACTGTGTAGAGGGAGCTTTACTCTGTATCTAACCCCGTGCGATACCTATCCTGGGAGTGTTTGATGGGGTCAGTGTAGAGGGAGCTTCACTCTGTATCTAACTCCGTGCTGTACCTGTCCTGGGAGTGTTTGATGGGGACAGTGTAGAGTGAGCTTTACTCTGTATCTAACCCCGTGCTGTACTTGTCCTGTGAGAGTTTGATGGGGACAGTGTAGAGGGAGCTTTACTCTGTCTCTAACGGCGTGCTGTACCTCTCCTGGGAGTGTTTGATGGGGACATTGTAGAGGGAGCTTTACTCTGTATCTAACCCCGTGCTGTACCTGTCCTGGGAATGTTTGATGGGGACAGTGTAGAGGGAGCTTTACTCTGTATCTAACCCCATGCTGTACCTGTCCCGGGAGTGTTTGATGGGGACAATGTAGAGTGAGATTTACTCTGTATCTAAACCCGTGCTGTACCTGTCCTGGGAGTGTTTGATGGGGACAGTGTAGAGGGAGCTTTACTCTGTATCTAACCCCGTGCTGTACCTGTCCTGGGAGTGTTTGATGGGGACAGTGCAGAGGGAGCTTTACTCGGTATCTAACCCCGTGCTGTACCTGTCCTGGGAGTGTTTGATGGGGACAGTGTAGAGGGAGCTTTACTCTGTATCTAACCCCGTGCTGTACCTGTCCTGGGAGTGTTTCATTGGGACAGTGTAGAGGGAGCTTTACTCTGTATCTAACCCCGTGCTGTACCTGTCCTGGGAGTGTTTCATTGGGACAGTGTAGAGGGAGCTTTACTCTGTATCTAACCCCGTGCTGTACCTGTCCTGGGAGTGTTTGATGGGGACAGTGCAGAGGGAGCTTTACTCGGTATCTAACCCCGTGCTGTACCTGTCCTGGGAGTGTTTGATGGGGACAGTGTAGAGGGAGCTTTACTCTGTATCTAACCCCGTGCTGTACCTGTCCTGGGAGTGTTTGATGGGGACAGTGTAGAGGGAGCTTTACTCTGTATCTAACCCCGTGCTGTACCTGTCCTGGGAGTGTTTGATGGGGACAGTGTAGAGGGAGCTTTACTCTGTATCTAACCTCGTGCTGTACCTATCCTGGGAGTGTTTGATGGGGACAGTGTAGAGGGAGCTTTACTCTGTATCTAACCCCGTGCTGTACAGGTCCTGGGATTGTTTGATGGGGACAGTGTAGTGGGAGCTTTACTCTGTGTCTAACCCCGTGCTGTCCCTGTCCTGGGGGTGTTTGAAGGGGACAGTGTAGAGGGAGCTTTACTCTGTATCTAACCCTGTGCTGTACCTGTCCTGGGAGTGTTTGATGGGGACAGTGTAGAGGGAGCTTTACTCTGTATGTAACCCCGTGCTGTACCTGTCGTGGGAGTGTTTGATGGGGACAGTGTAGAGGGAGCTTTACCCTGTATCTCATCCCGTGCTGTCCCTGTCCTGGGAGTGTTTGATGGGGACAGTGTAGCGGGAGCTTTACTCTGTATCTAACCCCGTGCTGTACCTGTCCTGGGAGTGTTTGATGGGGACAGTGTAGAGGGAGCTTTACTCTGTACCTAACCCCGTGCTGTACCTGTCCTGGGAGTGTTTGATGGGGACAATGTAGAGGGAGCTTTACTCTGTACCTAACCCCGTGCTGTACCTGTCCTGGGAGTATTTGATGGGGACAGTGTAGAGGGAGCTTTACTCTGTATCTAACCCGTGCTGTACCTGTCCTAGGAGTGTTTGATGGGGACAGTGTAGAGGGAGCTTTACTCTGTATCTAACCCCGTGCGGTACCTGTCCTGGGAGTGTTTGATGGAGTCAGTGTAGAGGGAGCTTCACTCTGTATCTAACCCCGTGCTGCACCTGTCCTGGGAGTGTTTGATGGGGACAGTGTAGAGGGAGATTTACTCTGTATCTAACCCCGTGCTGTACCTGTCCTGGGAGTGCTTGATGGGGATAGTGCAGAGGGAGCTTTACTCTGTATCTAACCCCGTGCTGTATCTGTCCTGGGAGTGTTTGATGGGGACAGTGTAGAGGGAGATTTACTCTGTATCTAATCCCGTGCTGTACCTGTCCTGGGAGTGTTTGATGGGGACAGTGTAGAGGGAGTTTACACTGTATCTAACCCTGTGCTGTACCTGTCCTGGGAGTGGTTGATGGGGACAGTATAGAGGGAGCTTTGCTCTGTATTTAACCCCATGCTATACCTGTCCTGGGAGTGTTTGATGGGGACAGTGTAGAGGGAGCTTTACTCTGTATCTAACCCCGTGCTGTATCTGTCCTGGGAGTGTTTGATGGAGACAGTGTAGAGGGAGTCTTTCTCTGTATCTAACCCGTGCTGTATCTGTCCTGGGAGTGTTTGATGGAGACAGTGTAGAGGGAGCATTACTCTGTATCTAACCCGTGCTGTACCTGTCCTGGGAGTGTCTGATGGGGACAGTGTAGAGGGAGCTTTACTCTTTATCTAACCCCGTGCTGTACCTGTCCTGGGAGTGTTTGATGGGGACAGTGTAGAGGGAGCTTTACTCTGTATCTAACCCCGTGCTGTACCTGTCCTGGGAGTGTTTGATGGGGACAGTGTAGAGGGAGCTTTACTCTGTATCTCACCCCGTGCTGTAACTGTCCTGGGAGTGTTTGATGGGGACAGTGTAGAGGGAGCTTACTCTGTATCTAACCCCGTGCTGTATCTGTCCTGGGCGTGTTTGATGGAGACAGTGTAGAGGGAGCTTTACTCTGTATCTAACCCCGTGCTGAACCTGTACGGGGAGTGTTTCATGGGGACAGTGTAGAGGGAGATTTACTCTGTATCTAACCCCTGATGTATCTTCCTGGGTGTGTTTGATGGGGACAGTGTAGAGGGAGCTTTACTCTGTATCTAACCCCGTGCTGTACCTGTCCTGGGAGTGTTTAATGGGTACAGTGTAGAGGGAGCCTTACTCTGTATCTAACCCCGTGCTCTACCTGTCCTGGGAGTGTTTGATGGCGACAGTGTAGAGGGAGCTTTACTCTGTATCTAACCCCATGCTGTACCTGTCCTGGGAGTGTTTGATGGGGACTGTGTAGAGGGAGCTTTACTCTGTATCTAACCCCGTGCTGTACCTGTCCTGGGAGTGTTTGATGGGGTCAGTGTAGAGGGAGCTTCACTCTGTATCTAACTCCGTGCTGTACCTGTCCTGGGAGTGTTTGATGGGGACAGTGTAGAGGGAGCTTTACTCTGTATCTAACCCCGTGCTGTACCTGCCGTGGGAGTGTTTGATGCAGACACTGTAGTGGGAGATTTACTCTGTATCTAACCCCGTGCTGTACCTGTCGTGGGAGTGTTTGATGGGGACAGTGTAGAGGGATCTATACTCTGTATCTAACCCCATGCTGTACCTGTCCTGGGAGTGTTAGATGGGGACTGTGTAGAGGGATCTTTACTCTGTATCTAACCCCGTGCGGTACCTATCCTGGGAGTGTTTGATGGGGTCAGTGTGGAGAAAGCTTCACTCTGTATCTAACTCCGTGCTGTACCTGTCCTGGGAGTGTTTGATGGGGACAGTGTAGAGGGAGCTTTACTCTGTCTCTAACGGCGTGCTGTACCTCTCCTGGGAGTGTTTGATGGGGACAGTGTAGAGGGAGCTTTACTCTGTATCTAACCCCATGCTGTACCTGTCCCGGGAGTGTTTGATGGGGACAATGTAGAGTGAGCTTTACTCTGTATCTAACCCCGTGCTGTACCTGTCCTGGGAGTGTTTCATGGGGACAGTGTAGACGGAGCTTTACTCTGTATCTAACCCCGTTCTGTACCTGACCTGGGAGTGTTTAATTGGGATAGTGTAGAGGGAGCTTTACTCTGTATCTAACCCCGTGCTGTACCTGTCCTGGGAGTATTTGATGTGGACAGTGTAGAGGGAGCTTTACTCTGTATCTCACCCCGTGATGTACCTGTCCTGGGAGTGTTTGATGGGGACAGTGTAGAGGGAGCTTTACTCTGTATCTAACCCCATCCTGCACCTGTCCTGGGAGTGTTTAATGGGGACAGTGTAGAGGGAGCATTGCTCTGTATCTAACCCCGTGCTGTTCATGTCCTGGGAGTGTTTGATGGGGGACAGTGTAGAGGGAGCTTTACTCTGTATCTAACCCCGTGCTGTACATGTCCTGGAAGTGTTTGATGGGGGACAGTGTAGAGGGAGCTTTACTCTGTATCTAACCCCGTGCTGTACCTGTCCTGGGAGTGTTTGATGGGGACAGTGTCGAGGGAGCTTTACTCTGTATCTAACCCCGTGCTGTACCTGTCCTGGGAGTGTTTGATGGGGACAGTGTCGAGGGAGCTTTACTCTGTATCTAACCCTGTGCTGTACCTGACCTTGGAGTGTTCAATGGGGACAGTGTAGAGGGAGCTTTACTCTGTATCTAACCGCGTGCTGTACCTGTCCTGGGAGAGTTTGATGGGGACAGTGTAGAGGGAGCTTTACTCTGTATCTAACCCCGTGCTGTACCAGTCCTGGGAATGTTTGATGGGGACAGTGTAGAGGGAGCTTTACTCTGTATCTAACGCCGTGATGTACCTTCCATGGGAGTGTTTGATGGGGACAGTGTAGAGGGAGCTTTGTTCTGTATCTAACCCCGTGCTGTACCTGTCCTGGAAGTGTTTGATGGGGGACAGTTTAGAGGGAGCTTTACTCTGTATCTAACCCCGTGCTGTACATGTCCTGGGAGTGTTTGTTGGGGACAGTGTAGAGGGAGCTTTACTCTGTATCTAACCCCGTGCTGTACCTGTCCTGGGAGTGGTTGATGGGGACAGTGTAGAGGGAGCTTTACTCTGTATCTAACCCCGTGCTGTACCTGTCCTGGGAGTGTTTGATGGGGACAGTGTAGAGGGAGCTTTACTCTGTATCTAACTCCGTGCTGTACCTGTCCTGGGAGTGTTTGATGGGGACAGTGTAGAGGGAGCTTTACTCTGTCTCTAACGGCGTGCTGTACCTCTCCTGGGAGTGTTTGATGGGGACAGTGTAGAGGGAGCTTTACTCTGTATCTAACCCCATGCTGTACCTGTCCCGGGAGTGTTTGATGGGGACAATGTAGAGTGAGCTTTACTCTGTATCTAACCCCGTGCTGTACCTGTCCTGGGAGTGTTTGATGGGGACAGTGTAGAGGGAGCTTTACTCTGTATCTAACCCCGTGCTGTACCTGCCGTGGGAGTGTTTGATGCAGACACTGTAGTGGGAGATTTACTCTGTATCTAACCCCGTGCTGTACCTGTCGTGGGAGTGTTTGATGGGGACAGTGTAGAGGGATCTATACTCTGTATCTAACCCCATGCTGTACCTGTCCTGGGAGTGTTAGATGGGGACTGTGTAGAGGGATCTTTACTCTGTATCTAACCCCGTGCGGTACCTATCCTGGGAGTGTTTGATGGGGTCAGTGTGGAGAAAGCTTCACTCTGTATCTAACTCCGTGCTGTACCTGTCCTGGGAGTGTTTGATGGGGACAGTGTAGTGGGAGCTTTACTCTGTCTCTAACGGCGCGCTGTACCTCTCCTGGGAGTGTTTGATGGGGACAGTGTAGAGGGAGCTTTACTCTGTATCTAACCCCATGCTGTACCTGTCCCGGGAGTGTTTGATGGGGACAATGTAGAGTGAGCTTTACTCTGTATCTAACCCCGTGCTGTACCTGTCCTGGGAGTGTTTCATGGGGACAGTGTAGACGGAGCTTTACTCTGTATCTAACCCCGTTCTGTACCTGACCTGGGAGTGTTTAATGGGGATAGTGTAGAGGGAGCTTTACTCTGTATCTAACCCCGTGCTGTACCTGTCCTGGGAGTATTTGATGTGGACAGTGTAGAGGGAGCTTTACTCTGTATCTCACCCCGTGATGTACCTGTCCTGGGAGTGTTTGATGGGGACAGTGTAGAGGGAGCTTTACTCTGTATCTAACCCCATCCTGCACCTGTCCTGGGAGTGTTTAATGGGGACAGTGTAGAGGGAGCATTGCTCTGTATCTAACCCCGTGCTGTTCATGTCCTGGGAGTGTTTGATGGGGGACAGTGTAGAGGGAGCTTTACTCTGTATCTAACCCCGTGCTGTACATGTCCTGGAAGTGTTTGATGGGGGACAGTGTAGAGGGAGCTTTACTCTGTATCTAACCCCGTGCTGTACCTGTCCTGGGAGTGTTTGATGGGGACAGTGTCGAGGGAGCTTTACTCTGTATCTAACCGCGTGCTGTACCTGTCCTGGGAGAGTTTGATGGGGACAGTGTAGAGGGAGTTTTACTCTGTATCTAACCCCGTGCTGTACCAGTCCTGGGAATGTTTGATGGGGACAGTGTAGAGGGAGCTTTACTCTGTATCTAACGCCGTGATGTACCTTCCCTGGGAGTGTTTGATGGGGACAGTGTAGAGGGAGCTTTGTTCTGTATCTAACCCCGTGCTGTACCTGTCCTGGAAGTGTTTGATGGGGGACAGTTTAGAGGGAGCTTTACTCTGTATCTAACCCCGTGCTGTACATGTCCTGGGAGTGTTTGTTGGGGACAGTGTAGAGGGAGCTTTACTCTGTATCTAACCCCGTGCTGTACCTGTCCTGGGAGTGGTTGATGGGGACAGTGTAGAGGGAGCTTTACTCTGTATCTAACCCCGTGCTGTACCTGTCCTGGGAGTGTTTGATGGGGACAGTGTAGAGGGAGCTTTACTCTGTATCTAACTCCGTGCTGTACCTGTCCTGGGAGTGTTTGATGGGGACCGTGTAGAGGGAGCTTTACTCTGTCTCTAACGGCGTGCTGTACCTCTCCTGGGAGTGTTTGATGGGGACAGTGTAGAGGGAGCTTTACTCTGTATCTAACCCCATGCTGTACCTGTCCCGGGAGTGTTTGATGGGGACAATGTAGAGTGAGCTTTACTCTGTATCTAACCCCGTGCTGTACCTGTCCTGGGAGTGTTTCATGGGGACAGTGTAGACGGAGCTTTACTCTGTATCTAACCCCGTTCTGTACCTGACCTGGGAGTGTTTAATTGGGATAGTGTAGAGGGAGCTTTACTCTGTATCTAACCCCGTGCTGTACCTGTCCTGGGAGTATTTGATGTGGACAGTGTAGAGGGAGCTTTACTCTGTATCTCACCCCGTGATGTACCTGTCCTGGGAGTGTTTGATGGGGACAGTGTAGAGGGAGCTTTACTCTGTATCTAACCCCATCCTGCACCTGTCCTGGGAGTGTTTAATGGGGACAGTGTAGAGGGAGCTTTGCTCTGTATCTAACCCCGTGCTGTACATGTCCTGGGAGTGTTTGATGGGGGACAGTGTAGAGGGAGCTTTACTCTGTATCTAACCCCGTGCTGTACATGTCCTGGAAGTGTTTGATGGGGGACAGTGTAGAGGGAGCTTTACTCTGTATCTAACCCCGTGCTGTACCTGTCCTGGGAGTGTTTGATGGGGACAGTGTCGAGGGAGCTTTACTCTGTATCTAACCCCGTGCTGTACCTGTCCTGGGAGTGTTTGATGGGGACAGTGTCGAGGGAGCTTTACTCTGTATCTAACCCTGTGCTGTACCTGACCTTGGAGTGTTCAATGGGGACAGTGTAGAGGGAGCTTTACTCTGTATCTAACCGCGTGCTGTACCTGTCCTGGGAGAGTTTGATGGGGACAGTGTAGAGGGAGCTTTACTCTGTATCTAACCCCGTGCTGTACCAGTCCTGGGAATGTTTGATGGGGACAGTGTAGAGGGAGCTTTGTTCTGTATCTAACCCCGTGCTGTACCTGTCCTGGAAGTGTTTGAAGGGGGACAGTTTAGAGGGAGCTTTACTCTGTATCTAACCCCGTGCTGTACCTGTCGTGGGAGTGTTTGATGGAGACAGTGTAGTGGGAGCTATACTCTGTATCTAACCCCGTGCTGTACGTGTCCTGGGCGTGTTTGATGGGGACAGTGTAGAGGGAGATTTACTCTGTATCTAACCCCGTGCTGTACCTGTCGTGGGAGTGTTTGATGGGGACAGTGTAGAGGGAGCTTTACTCTGTATCTAACCCCATGCTGTACCTGTCCTGGGAGTGTTTGATGGGGACTGTGTAGAGGGAGCTTTACTCTTTATCTAACCCCGTGCTGTACCTATCCTGGGAGTGTTTGATGGGGTCAGTGTAGAGGGAGCTTCACTCTGTATCTAACCCCGTGCTGTACCTGTCCTGGGAGTGTTTCATGCGGACAGTGTAGAGGGAGCTTTACTCTGTATCTAACCCCATGCTGTACCTGACCTGGGAGTGTTTAATGGGGACAGTGTATAGGGAGCTTTACTCTGTATCTAACCCCGTGCTGTACCTGTCCTGGGAGTGTTTGATGTGGACAGTGTAGATGGAGCTTTACTCTGTATCTAACCCCATGCTGTACCTGTCGTGGGAGTGTTTGAAGGGGACAGTGTAGAGGGATCTATACTCTGTATCTAACCCCATGCTGTACCTGTCCTGGGAGTGTTAGATGGGGACTGTGTACAGGGATCTTTACTCTGTATCTAACCCCGTGCGGTACCTATCCTGGGAGTGTTTGATGGGGTCAGTGTGGAGAAAGCTTCACTCTGTATCTAACTCCGTGCTGTACCTGTCCTGGGAGTGTTTGATGGGGACAGTGTAGTGGGAGCTTTACTCTGTCTCTAACGGCGCGCTGTACCTCTCCTGGGAGTGTTTGATGGGGACAGTGTAGAGGGAGCTTTACTCTGTATCTAACCCCATGCTGTACCTGTCCCGGGAGTGTTTGATGGGGACAATGTAGAGTGAGCTTTACTCTGTATCTAACCCCGTGCTGTACCTGTCCTGGGAGTGTTTCATGGGGACAGTGTAGACGGAGCTTTACTCTGTATCTAACCCCGTTCTGTACCTGACCTGGGAGTGTTTAATGGGGATAGTGTAGAGGGAGCTTTACTCTGTATCTAACCCCGTGCTGTACCTGTCCTGGGAGTATTTGATGTGGACAGTGTAGAGGGAGCTTTACTCTGTATCTCACCCCGTGATGTACCTGTCCTGGGAGTGTTTGATGGGGACAGTGTAGAGGGAGCTTTACTCTGTATCTAACCCCATCCTGCACCTGTCCTGGGAGTGTTTAATGGGGACAGTGTAGAGGGAGCATTGCTCTGTATCTAACCCCGTGCTGTTCATGTCCTGGGAGTGTTTGATGGGGGACAGTGTAGAGGGAGCTTTACTCTGTATCTAACCCCGTGCTGTACATGTCCTGGAAGTGTTTGATGGGGGACAGTGTAGAGGGAGCTTTACTCTGTATCTAACCCCGTGCTGTACCTGTCCTGGGAGTGTTTGATGGGGACAGTGTCGAGGGAGCTTTACTCTGTATCTAACCGCGTGCTGTACCTGTCCTGGGAGAGTTTGATGGGGACAGTGTAGAGGGAGCTTTACTCTGTATCTAACCCCGTGCTGTACCAGTCCTGGGAATGTTTGATGGGGACAGTGTAGAGGGAGCTTTACTCTGTATCTAACGCCGTGATGTACCTTCCCTGGGAGTGTTTGATGGGGACAGTGTAGAGGGAGCTTTGTTCTGTATCTAACCCCGTGCTGTACCTGTCCTGGAAGTGTTTGATGGGGGACAGTTTAGAGGGAGCTTTACTCTGTATCTAACCCCGTGCTGTACATGTCCTGGGAGTGTTTGTTGGGGACAGTGTAGAGGGAGCTTTACTCTGTATCTAACCCCGTGCTGTACCTGTCCTGGGAGTGGTTGATGGGGACAGTGTAGAGGGAGCTTTACTCTGTATCTAACCCCGTGCTGTACCTGTCCTGGGAGTGTTTGATGGGGACAGTGTAGAGGGAGCTTTACTCTGTATCTAACTCCGTGCTGTACCTGTCCTGGGAGTGTTTGATGGGGACCGTGTAGAGGGAGCTTTACTCTGTCTCTAACGGCGTGCTGTACCTCTCCTGGGAGTGTTTGATGGGGACAGTGTAGAGGGAGCTTTACTCTGTATCTAACCCCATGCTGTACCTGTCCCGGGAGTGTTTGATGGGGACAATGTAGAGTGAGCTTTACTCTGTATCTAACCCCGTGCTGTACCTGTCCTGGGAGTGTTTCATGGGGACAGTGTAGACGGAGCTTTACTCTGTATCTAACCCCGTTCTGTACCTGACCTGGGAGTGTTTAATTGGGATAGTGTAGAGGGAGCTTTACTCTGTATCTAACCCCGTGCTGTACCTGTCCTGGGAGTATTTGATGTGGACAGTGTAGAGGGAGCTTTACTCTGTATCTCACCCCGTGATGTACCTGTCCTGGGAGTGTTTGATGGGGACAGTGTAGAGGGAGCTTTACTCTGTATCTAACCCCATCCTGCACCTGTCCTGGGAGTGTTTAATGGGGACAGTGTAGAGGGAGCTTTGCTCTGTATCTAACCCCGTGCTGTACATGTCCTGGGAGTGTTTGATGGGGGACAGTGTAGAGGGAGCTTTACTCTGTATCTAACCCCGTGCTGTACATGTCCTGGAAGTGTTTGATGGGGGACAGTGTAGAGGGAGCTTTACTCTGTATCTAACCCCGTGCTGTACCTGTCCTGGGAGTGTTTGATGGGGACAGTGTCGAGGGAGCTTTACTCTGTATCTAACCCCGTGCTGTACCTGTCCTGGGAGTGTTTGATGGGGACAGTGTCGAGGGAGCTTTACTCTGTATCTAACCCTGTGCTGTACCTGACCTTGGAGTGTTCAATGGGGACAGTGTAGAGGGAGCTTTACTCTGTATCTAACCGCGTGCTGTACCTGTCCTGGGAGAGTTTGATGGGGACAGTGTAGAGGGAGCTTTACTCTGTATCTAACCCCGTGCTGTACCAGTCCTGGGAATGTTTGATGGGGACAGTGTAGAGGGAGCTTTGTTCTGTATCTAACCCCGTGCTGTACCTGTCCTGGAAGTGTTTGAAGGGGGACAGTTTAGAGGGAGCTTTACTCTGTATCTAACCCCGTGCTGTACCTGTCGTGGGAGTGTTTGATGGAGACAGTGTAGTGGGAGCTATACTCTGTATCTAACCCCGTGCTGTACGTGTCCTGGGCGTGTTTGATGGGGACAGTGTAGAGGGAGATTTACTCTGTATCTAACCCCGTGCTGTACCTGTCGTGGGAGTGTTTGATGGGGACAGTGTAGAGGGAGCTTTACTCTGTATCTAACCCCATGCTGTACCTGTCCTGGGAGTGTTTGATGGGGACTGTGTAGAGGGAGCTTTACTCTTTATCTAACCCCGTGCTGTACCTATCCTGGGAGTGTTTGATGGGGTCAGTGTAGAGGGAGCTTCACTCTGTATCTAACCCCGTGCTGTACCTGTCCTGGGAGTGTTTCATGCGGACAGTGTAGAGGGAGCTTTACTCTGTATCTAACCCCATGCTGTACCTGACCTGGGAGTGTTTAATGGGGACAGTGTATAGGGAGCTTTACTCTGTATCTAACCCCGTGCTGTACCTGTCCTGGGAGTGTTTGATGTGGACAGTGTAGATGGAGCTTTACTCTGTATCTAACCCCATGCTGTACCTGTCGTGGGAGTGTTTGAAGGGGACAGTGTAGAGGGAGCATTACTCGGTATCTAACCCCGTGCTGTACCTGTCGTGGGAGTGTTTGATGGAGACAGTGTAGTGGGAGCTTTACTCTGTATCTAAACCCGTGCTGTACCTGTCCTGGGCGTGTTTGATGGGGACAGTGTAGAGGGAGATTTACTCTGTATCTAACCCCGTGCTGTACCTGTCGTGGGAGTGTTTGATGGGGACAGTGTAGAGGGAGCTTTACTCTGTATCTAACCCCATGCTGTACCTGTCCCGGGAGTGTTTGATGGGGACAATGTAGAGTGAGCTTTACTCTGTATCTAACCCCGTGCTGTACCTGTCCTGGGAGTGTTTCATGGGGCCAGTGTAGACGGAGCTTTACTCTGTATCTAACCCCGTTCTGTACCTGACCTGGGAGTGTTTAATGGGGATAGTGTAGAGGGAGCTTTACTCTGTATCTAACCCCGTGCTGTACCTGTCCTGGGAGTATTTGATGTGGACAGTGTAGAGGGAGCTTTACTCTGTATCTAACCCCGTGATGTACCTGTCCTGGGAGTGTTTGATGGGGACAGTGTAGAGGGAGCTTTACTCTGTATCTAACCCCATCCTGCACCTGTCCTGGGAGTGTTTAATGGGGACAGTGTAGAGGGAGCTTTGCTCTGTATCTAACCCCGTGCTGTACATGTCCTGGGAGTGTTTGATGGGGGACAGTGTAGAGGGAGCTTTACTCTGTATCTAACCCCGTGCTGTACATGTCCTGGAAGTGTTTGATGGGGGACAGTGTAGAGGGAGCTTTACTCTGTATCTAACTCCGTGCTGTACCTGTCCTGGGAGTGTTTGATGGGGACAGTGTCGAGGGAGATTTACTCTGTATCTAACCCCGTGCTGTACCTGTCCTGGGAGTGTTTGATGGGGACAGTGTCGAGGGAGCTTTACTCTGTATCTAACCCTGTGCTGTACCTGTCCTTGGAGTGTTCAATGGGGACAGTGTAGAGGGAGCTTTACTCTGTATCCAACCGCGTGCTGTACCTGTCCTGGGAGAGTTTGATGGGGACAGTGTAGAGGGAGCTTTACTCTGTATCTAACCCCGTGCTGTACCAGTCCTGGGAATGTTTGATGGGGACAGTGTAGAGGGAGCTTTACTCTGTATCTAACGCCGTGATGTACCTTCCCTGGGAGTGTTTGATGGGGACAGTGTAGAGGGAGCTGTGTTCTGTATCTAACCCCGTGCTGTACCTGACCTGGGAGTGTTTAATGGGGACAGTGTATAGGGAGCTTTACTCTGTATCTAACCCCGTGCTGTACCTGTCCTGGGAGTGTTTGATGTGGACAGTGTAGAGAGAGCTTTACTCTGTATCTAACCCCGTGCTGTACCTGTCCTGGGAGTGTTTGATGGGGACAGTGTAGAGAGAGCTTTACTCTGTATCTAACCCCGTGCTGTACCTGTCCTGGGAGTGTTTGATGGGGACAGTGTAGATGGAGCTTTACTCTGTATCTAAATCCGTGCTGTACCTGTCGTGGGAGTGTTTGATGGGGACAGTGTAGTGGGAGCTTTACTCTGTATCTAAACCCCTGCTGTACCTGTCCTGGGCGTGTTTGATGGGGACAGTGTAGAGGGAGATTTACTCTGTATCTAACCCCGTGCTGTACCTGTCGTGGGAGTGTTTGATGGGGACAGTGTAGAGGGAGCTATACTCTGTATCTAACCCCATGCTGTACCTGTCCTGGGAGTGTTTGATGGGGACTGTGTAGAGGGAGCTTTACTCTGTATCTAACCCCGTGCGGTACCTATCCTGGGAGTGTTTGATGGGGTCAGTGTAGAGGGAGCTTCACTCTGTATCTAACTCCGTGCTGTACCTGTCCTGGGAGTGTTTGATGGGGACAGTGTAGAGGGAGCTTTACTCTGTATCTAACCCCATGCTGTACCTGTCCCGGGAGTGTTTGATGGGGACAATGTAGAGTGAGCTTTACTCTGTATCTAACCCCGTGCTGTACCTGTCCTGGGAGTGTTTCATGGGGCCAGTGTAGACGGAGCTTTACTCTGTATCTAACCCCGTTCTGTACCTGACCTGGGAGTGTTTAATGGGGATAGTGTAGAGGGAGCTTTACTCTGTATCTAACCCCGTGCTGTACCTGTCCTGGGAGTATTTGATGTGGACAGTGTAGAGGGAGCTTTACTCTGTATCTAACCCCGTGATGTACCTGTCCTGGGAGTGTTTGATGGGGACAGTGTAGAGGGAGCTTTACTCTGTATCTAACCCCATCCTGCACCTGTCCTGGGAGTGTTTAATGGGGACAGTGTAGAGGGAGCTTTGCTCTGTATCTAACCCCGTGCTGTACATGTCCTTTGAGTGTTTGATGGGGGACAGTGTAGAGGGAGCTTTACTCTGTATCTAACCCCGTGCTGTACATGTCCTGGAAGTGTTTGATGGGGGACAGTGTAGAGGGAGCTTTACTCTGTATCTAACTCCGTGCTGTACCTGTCCTGGGAGTGTTTGATGGGGACAGTGTCGAGGGAGATTTACTCTGTATCTAACCCCGTGCTGTACCTGTCCTGGGAGTGTTTGATGGGGACAGTGTCGAGGGAGCTTTACTCTGTATCTAACCCTGTGCTGTACCTGTCCTTGGAGTGTTCAATGGGGACAGTGTAGAGGGAGCTTTACTCTGTATCTAACCGCGTGCTGTACCTGTCCTGGGAAAGTTTGATGGGGACAGTGTAGAGGGAGCTTTACTCTGTATCTAACCCCGTGCTGTACCAGTCCTGGGAATGTTTGATGGGGACAGTGTAGAGGGAGCTTTACTCTGTATCTAACGCCGTGATGTACCTTCCCTGGGAGTGTTTGATGGGGACAGTGTAGAGGGAGCTTTGTTCTGTATCTAACCCCGTGCTGTACCTGACCTGGGAGTGTTTAATGGGGACAGTGTATAGGGAGCTTTACTCTGTATCTAACCCCGTGCTGTACCTGTCCTGGGAGTGTTTGATGTGGACAGTGTAGAGAGAGCTTTACTCTGTATCTAACCCCGTGCTGTACCTGTCCTGGGAGTGTTTGATGGGGACAGTGTAGAGAGAGCTTTACTCTGTATCTAACCCCGTGCTGTACCTGTCCTGGGAGTGTTTGATGGGGACAGTGTAGATGGAGCTTTACTCTGTATCTAAATCCGTGCTGTACCTGTCGTGGGAGTGTTTGATGGGGACAGTGTAGAGGGAGCATTACTCTGTATCTAACCCCGTGCTGTACCTGTCGTGGGAGTGTTTGATGGAGACAGTGTAGTGGGAGCTTTACTCTGTATCTAACCCCGTGCTGTACCTGTCCTGGGCGTGTTTGATGGGGACAGTGAAGAGGGAGATTTACTCTGTATCTAACCCCGTGCTGTACCTGTCGTGGGAGTGTTTGATGGGGACAGTGTAGAGGGAGCTATACTCTGTATCTAACCCCATGCTGTACCTGTCCTGGGAGTGTTTGATGGGGACTGTGTAGAGGGAGCTTTACTCTGTATCTAACCCCGTGCGGTACCTATCCTGGGAGTGTGTGATGGGGTCAGTGGAGAGGGAGCTTCACTCTGTATCTAACTCCGTGCTGCACCTGTCCTGGGAGTGTTTAATGGGGACAGTGTAGAGGGAGCTTTGCTCTGTATCTAACCCCGTGCTGTACATGTCCTGGGAGTGTTTGATGGGGGACAGTGTAGAGGGAGCTTTACTCTGTATCTAACCCCGTGCTGTACATGTCCTGGAAGTGTTTGATGGGGGACAGTGTAGAGGGAGCTTTACTCTGTATCTAACTCCGTGCTGTACCTGTCCTGGGAGTGTTTGATGGGGACAGTGTCGAGGGAGCTTTACTCTGTATCTAACCCCGTGCTGTACCTGTCCTGGGAGTGTTTGATGGGGACAGTGTCGAGGGAGCTTTACTCTGTATCTAACCCTGTGCTGTACCTGTCCTTGGAGTGTTCAATGGGGACAGTGTAGAGGGAGCTTTACTCTGTATCTAACCCCGTGCTGTACCTGTCCTGGGAGAGTTTGATGGGGACAGTGTAGAGGGAGCTTTACTCTGTATCTAACCCCGTGCTGTACCAGTCCTGGGAATGTTTGATGGGGACAGTGTAGAGGGAGCTTTACTCTGTATCTAACGCCGTGATGTACCTTCCCTGGGAGTGTTTGATGGGGACAGTGTAGAGGGAGCTTTGTTCTGTATCTAACCCCGTGCTGTACCTGTCCTGGAAGTGTTTGATGGCGGACAGTTTAGAGGGAGCTTTACTCTGTATCTAACCCCGTGCTGTACATGTCCTGGGAGTGTTTGTTGGGGACAGTGTAGAGGGAGCTTTACTCTGTATCTAACCCCGTGCTGTACCTGTCCTGGGAGTGGTTGATGGGGACAGTGTAGAGGGAGCTTTACTCTGTATCTAACCCCGTCCTGTTCCTGTCGTGGGAGTGTTTGATGGGGACAGTGTAGAGGCAGCATTACTCTGTATCTAACCCCGTGCTGTACCTGTCGTGGGAGTGTTTGATGGAGACAGTGTAGTGGGAGCTATACTCTGTATCTAACCCCGTGCTGTACCTGTCCTGGGCGTGTTTGATGGGGACAGTGTAGAGGGAGATTTACTCTGTATCTAATCCCGTGCTGTACCTGTCGTGGGAGTGTTTGATGGGGACAGTGTAGAGGGAGCTTTACTCTGTATCTAAACCCATGCTGTACCTGTCCTGGGAGTGTTTGATGGGGACTGTATAGAGGGAGCTTTACTCTTTATCTAACCCCGTGCTGTACCTATCCTGGGAGTGTTTGATGGGGTCAGTGTAGAGGGAGCTTCACTCTGTATCTAATCCCGTGCTGTACCTGTCCTGGGAGTGTTTCATGGGGACAGTGTAGAGGGAGCTTTACTCTGTATCTAACCACATGCTGCACCTGACCTGGGAGTATTTAATGGGGACAGTGTATAGGGAGCTTTACTCTGTATCTAACCCCGTGCTGTACCTGTCCTAAGAGTGTTTGATGTGGACAGTGTAGATGGAGCTTTACTCTGTATCTAACCCCGTGCTGTACCTGTCGTGGGAGTGTTTGATGGGGACAGTGTAGAGGGAGCATTACTCTGTATCTAACCCCGTGCTGTACCTGTCGTGGGAGTGTTTGATGGAGACAGTGTAGTGGGAGCTTTACTCTGTATCTAACCCCGTGCTGTACCTGTCCTGGGCGTGTTTGATGGGGACAGTGTAGAGGGAGATTTACTCTGTATCTAACCCCGTGCTGTACCTGTCGTGGGAGTGTTTGATGGGGACAGTGTAGAGGGAGCTTTACTCTGTATCTAACCCCGTGCTGTACCTGTCCTGGGAGTGTTTGATGGGGACTGTGTAGAGGGAGCTTTACTCTGTATTTAACCCCGTGCTGTACCTGTCCTGGGAGTGTTTGATGGGGTCAGTGTAGAGGGAGCTTCCCTCTGTATCTAACTCCGTGCTGTACCTGTCCTGGGAGTGTTTGATGGGGACAGTGTAGAGGGAGCTTTACTCTGTATCTAACCCCGTGCTGTACTTGTCCTGGGAGAGTTTGATGGGGACAGTGTAGAGGGAGCTTTACTCTGTCTCTAACGGCGTGCTGTACCTCTCCTGGGAGTGTTTGATGGGGACATTGTAGAGGGAGCTTTACTCTGTATCTAACCCCGTGCTGTACCTGTCCTGGGAGTGTTTGATGGGGACAGTGTAGAGGGAGCTTTACTCTGTATCTAACCCCATGCTGTACCTGTCCCGGGAGTGTTTGATGGGGACAATGTAGAGTAAGCTTTACTCTGTATCTAACCCCGTGTTGTACCTGTCCTGGGAGTGTTTCATGGGGACAGTGTAGACGGAGCTTTACTCTGTATCTAACCCCGTGCTGTACCTGTCCTGGGAGTGTTTGATGGGGACAGTGTAGACGGAGCTTTACTCTGTATCTAACCCCGTTCTGTACCTGACCTGGGAGTGTTTAATGGGGATAGTGTAGAGGGAGCTTTACTCTGTATCTAACTCCGTGCTGTACCTGTCCTGGGAGTATTTGATGTGGACAGTGTCGAGGGAGCTTTACTCTGTATCTAACCCCGTGCTGTACCTGTCCTAAGAGTGTTTGATGTGGACAGTGTAGATGGAGCTTTACTTTGTATCTAACCCCGTGCTGTACCTGTCGTGGGAGTGTTTGATGGGGACAGTGTAGAGGGAGCATTACTCTGTATCTAACCCCGTGCTGTACCTGTCGTGGGAGTGTTTGATGGAGACAGTGTAGTGGGAGCTTTACTCTGTATCTAACCCCGTGCTGTACCTGTCCTGGGCGTGTTTGATGGGGACAGTGTAGAGGGAGATTTACTCTGTATCTAACCCCGTGCTGTACCTGTCGTGGGAGTGTTTGATGGGGACAGTGTAGAGGGAGCTATACTCTGTATCTAACCCCATGCTGTACCTGTCCTTGGAGTGTTTGATGGGGTCAGTGTAGAGGGAGCTTCCCTCTGTATCTAACTCCGTGCTGTACCTGTCCTGGGAGTGTTTGATGGGGACAGTGTAGAGGGAGCTTTACTCTGTATCTAACCCCGTGCTGTACTTGTCCTGGGAGAGTTTGATGGGGACAGTGTAGAGGGAGCTTTACTCTGCCTCTAACGGCGTGCTGTACCTCTCCTGGGAGTGTTTGATGGGGACATTGTAGAGGGAGCTTTACTCTGTATCTAACCCCGTGCTGTACCTGTCCTGGGAGTGTTTGATGGGGACAGTGTAGAGGGAGCTTTACTCTGTATCTAACCCCATGCTGTACCTGTCCCGGGAGTGTTTGATGGGGACAATGTAGAGTGAGCTTTACTCTGTATCTAACCCCGTGCTGTACCTGTCCTGGGAGTGTTTCATGGGGACAGTGTAGACGGAGCTTTACTCTGTATCTAACCCCGTTCTGTACCTTACCTGGGAGTTTTTAATGGGGATAGTGTAGAGGGAGCTTTACTCTGTATCTAACTCCGTGCTGTACCTGTCCTGGGAGTATTTGATGTGGACAGTGTCGAGGGAGCTTTACTCTGTATCTAACCCCGTGCTGTACCTGTCCTGGGAGTGTTTGATGGGGACAGTGTCGAGAGAGCTTTACTTTGTATCTAACCCCGTGCTGTACCTGTCCTGGGAGTGTTTGATGGGGACAGTGTAGAGGGAGCTTTACTCTGTATCTAACCCCGTGCTATACCTGTGCTGGGAGTGGTTGATGGGGACAGTGTAGAGGGAGCTTTACTCTGTATCTAACCCCGTGCTGTACCTGTCCTGGGAGTGTTTGATGGGGACAGTGTAGAGGGAGCTTTACTCTGTATCTAACCCCGTCCTGTACCTGTCGTGGGAGTGTTTGATGGAGACAGTGTAGTGGGAGCTTTACTCTGTATCTAACCCCGTGCTGTACCTGTCCTGGGCGTGTTTGATGGGGACAGTGTAGAGGGAGATTTATTCTGTATCTAACCCCGTGCTGTACCTGTCGTGGGAGTGTTTGATGGGGACAGTGTAGAGGGATCTATACTCTGTATCTAACCCCATGCTGTACCTGTCCTGGGAGTGTTTGATGGGAACTGTGTAGAGGGATCTATACTCTGTATCTAACCCCATGCTGTACCTGTCCTGGGAGTGTTTGATGGGGTCAGTGTAGAGGGAGCTTTACTCTGTATCTAACCCCGTGCTGTACTTGTCCTGGGAGAGTTTGATGGGGACAGTGTAGAGGGAGCTTTACTCTGTATCTAACCCCGTACTGTACCTGTCGTGGGAGTGTTTGATGGAGACACTGTAGTGGGAGCTTTACTCTGTATCTAACCCCGTGCTGTACCTGTCCTGGGCGTGTTTGATGGGGACAGTGTAGAGGGAGATTTACTCTGTATCTAACCGCGTGCTGTACCTGTCGTGGGAGTGTTTGATGGGGACAGTGTAGATGGAGCTATACTCTGTATCTAACCCCATGCTGTACCTGTCCTGGGAGTGTTTGATGGGGACTGTGTAGAGGGAGCTTTACTCTGTATCTAACACCGTGCGGGACCTATCCTGGGAGTGTTTGATGGAGTCAGTGTAGAGGGAGCTTCACTCTGTATCTAACTCCGTGCTGTACCTGTCCTGGGAGTGTTTGATGGGGACAGTGTAGAGGGAGCTTTACTCTGTATCTAACCCCGTGCTGTACTTGTCCTGGGAGAGTTTCATGGGGACAGTGTAGAGGGAGCTTTACTCTGTCTCTAACGGCGTGCTGTACCTCTCCTGGGAGTGTTTGATGGGGACAGTGTAGAGGGAGCTTTACTCTGTATCTAACCCCATGCTGTACCTGTCCCGGGAGTGTTTGATGGGGACAATGTAGAGTGAGCTTTACTCTGTATCTAACCCCGTGCTGTACCTGTCCTGGGAGTGTTTCATGGGGACAGTGTAGACGGAGCTTTACTCTGTATCTAACCCCGTTCTGTACCTGACCTGGGAGTGTTTAATGGGGATAGTGTAGAGGGAGCTTTACTCTGTATCTTACCCCGTGCTGTACCTGTCCTGGGAGTATTTGATGTGGACAGTGTAGAGGGAGCTTTACTCTGTATCTAACCCCGTGATGTACCTGTCCTGGGAGTGTTTGATGGGGACAGTGTAGAGGGAGCTTTACTCTGTATCTAACCCCATCCTGCACCTGTCCTGGGAGTGTTTAATGGGGACAGTGTAGAGGGAGCTTTGCTCTGTATCTAACCCCGTGCTGTACATGTCCTGGGAGTGTTTGATGGGGGACAGTGTAGAGGGAGCTTTACTCTGTATCTAACCCCGTGCTGTACATGTCCTGGAAGTGTTTGATGGGGGACAGTGTAGAGGGAGCTTTACTCTGTATCTAACTCCGTGCTGTACCTGTCCTGGGAGTGTTTGATGGGGACAGTGTCGAGGGAGCTTTACTCTGTATCTAACCCCGTGCTGTACCTGTCCTGGGAGTGTTTGATGGGGACAGTGTCGAGGGAGCTTTACTCTGTATCTAACCCTGTGCTGTACCTGTCCTTGGAGTGTTCAATGGGGACAGTGTAGAGGGAGCTTTACTCTGTATCTAACCCCGTGCTGTACCTGTCCTGGGAGAGTTTGATGGGGACAGTGTAGAGGGAGCTTTACTCTGTATCTAACCCCGTGCTGTACCAGTCCTGGGAATGTTTGATGGGGACAGTGTAGAGGGAGCTTTACTCTGTATCTAACGCCGTGATGTACCTTCCCTGGGAGTGTTTGATGGGGACAGTGTAGAGGGAGCTTTGTTCTGTATCTAACCCCGTGCTGTACCTGTCCTGGAAGTGTTTGATGGCGGACAGTTTAGAGGGAGCTTTACTCTGTATCTAACCCCGTGCTGTACATGTCCTGGGAGTGTTTGTTGGGGACAGTGTAGAGGGAGCTTTACTCTGTATCTAACCCCGTGCTGTACCTGTCCTGGGAGTGGTTGATGGGGACAGTGTAGAGGGAGCTTTACTCTGTATCTAACCCCGTCCTGTTCCTGTCGTGGGAGTGTTTGATGGGGACAGTGTAGAGGCAGCATTACTCTGTATCTAACCCCGTGCTGTACCTGTCGTGGGAGTGTTTGATGGAGACAGTGTAGTGGGAGCTATACTCTGTATCTAACCCCGTGCTGTACCTGTCCTGGGCGTGTTTGATGGGGACAGTGTAGAGGGAGATTTACTCTGTATCTAATCCCGTGCTGTACCTGTCGTGGGAGTGTTTGATGGGGACAGTGTAGAGGGAGCTTTACTCTGTATCTAAACCCATGCTGTACCTGTCCTGGGAGTGTTTGATGGGGACTGTATAGAGGGAGCTTTACTCTTTATCTAACCCCGTGCTGTACCTATCCTGGGAGTGTTTGATGGGGTCAGTGTAGAGGGAGCTTCACTCTGTATCTAATCCCGTGCTGTACCTGTCCTGGGAGTGTTTCATGGGGACAGTGTAGAGGGAGCTTTACTCTGTATCTAACCACATGCTGCACCTGACCTGGGAGTATTTAATGGGGACAGTGTATAGGGAGCTTTACTCTGTATCTAACCCCGTGCTGTACCTGTCCTAAGAGTGTTTGATGTGGACAGTGTAGATGGAGCTTTACTCTGTATCTAACCCCGTGCTGTACCTGTCGTGGGAGTGTTTGATGGGGACAGTGTAGAGGGAGCATTACTCTGTATCTAACCCCGTGCTGTACCTGTCGTGGGAGTGTTTGATGGAGACAGTGTAGTGGGAGCTTTACTCTGTATCTAACCCCGTGCTGTACCTGTCCTGGGCGTGTTTGATGGGGACAGTGTAGAGGGAGATTTACTCTGTATCTAACCCCGTGCTGTACCTGTCGTGGGAGTGTTTGATGGGGACAGTGTAGAGGGAGCTTTACTCTGTATCTAACCCCGTGCTGTACCTGTCCTGGGAGTGTTTGATGGGGACTGTGTAGAGGGAGCTTTACTCTGTATTTAACCCCGTGCTGTACCTGTCCTGGGAGTGTTTGATGGGGTCAGTGTAGAGGGAGCTTCCCTCTGTATCTAACTCCGTGCTGTACCTGTCCTGGGAGTGTTTGATGGGGACAGTGTAGAGGGAGCTTTACTCTGTATCTAACCCCGTGCTGTACTTGTCCTGGGAGAGTTTGATGGGGACAGTGTAGAGGGAGCTTTACTCTGTCTCTAACGGCGTGCTGTACCTCTCCTGGGAGTGTTTGATGGGGACATTGTAGAGGGAGCTTTACTCTGTATCTAACCCCGTGCTGTACCTGTCCTGGGAGTGTTTGATGGGGACAGTGTAGAGGGAGCTTTACTCTGTATATAACCCCATGCTGTACCTGTCCCGGGAGTGTTTGATGGGGACAATGTAGAGTGAGCTTTACTCTGTATCTAACCCCGTGTTGTACCTGTCCTGGGAGTGTTTCATGGGGACAGTGTAGACGGAGCTTTACTCTGTATCTAACCCCGTGCTGTACCTGTCCTGGGAGTGTTTGATGGGGACAGTGTAGACGGAGCTTTACTCTGTATCTAACCCCGTTCTGTACCTGACCTGGGAGTGTTTAATGGGGATAGTGTAGAGGGAGCTTTACTCTGTATCTAACTCCGTGCTGTACCTGTCCTGGGAGTATTTGATGTGGACAGTGTCGAGGGAGCTTTACTCTGTATCTAACCCCGTGCTGTACCTGTCCTAAGAGTGTTTGATGTGGACAGTGTAGATGGAGCTTTACTTTGTATCTAACCCCGTGCTGTACCTGTCGTGGGAGTGTTTGATGGGGACAGTGTAGAGGGAGCATTACTCTGTATCTAACCCCGTGCTGTACCTGTCGTGGGAGTGTTTGATGGAGACAGTGTAGTGGGAGCTTTACTCTGTATCTAACCCCGTGCTGTACCTGTCCTGGGCGTGTTTGATGGGGACAGTGTAGAGGGAGATTTACTCTGTATCTAACCCCGTGCTGTACCTGTCGTGGGAGTGTTTGATGGGGACAGTGTAGAGGGAGCTATACTCTGTATCTAACCCCATGCTGTACCTGTCCTTGGAGTGTTTGATGGGGTCAGTGTAGAGGGAGCTTCCCTCTGTATCTAACTCCGTGCTGTACCTGTCCTGGGAGTGTTTGATGGGGACAGTGTAGAGGGAGCTTTACTCTGTATCTAACCCCGTGCTGTACTTGTCCTGGGAGAGTTTGATGGGGACAGTGTAGAGGGAGCTTTACTCTGCCTCTAACGGCGTGCTGTACCTCTCCTGGGAGTGTTTGATGGGGACATTGTAGAGGGAGCTTTACTCTGTATCTAACCCCGTGCTGTACCTGTCCTGGGAGTGTTTGATGGGGACAGTGTAGAGGGAGCTTTACTCTGTATCTAACCCCATGCTGTACCTGTCCCGGGAGTGTTTGATGGGGACAATGTAGAGTGAGCTTTACTCTGTATCTAACCCCGTGCTGTACCTGTCCTGGGAGTGTTTCATGGGGACAGTGTAGACGGAGCTTTACTCTGTATCTAACCCCGTTCTGTACCTTACCTGGGAGTTTTTAATGGGGATAGTGTAGAGGGAGCTTTACTCTGTATCTAACTCCGTGCTGTACCTGTCCTGGGAGTATTTGATGTGGACAGTGTCGAGGGAGATTTACTCTGGATCTAACCCCGTGCTGTACCTGTCCTGGGAGTGTTTGATGGGGACAGTGTCGAGAGAGCTTTACTTTGTATCTAACCCCGTGCTGTACCTGTCCTGGGAGTGTTTGATGGGGACAGTGTAGAGGGAGCTTTACTCTGTATCTAACCCCGTGCTATACCTGTCCTGGGAGTGGTTGATGGGGACAGTGTAGAGGGAGCTTTACTCTGTATCTAACCCCGTGCTGTACCTGTCCTGGGAGTGTTTGATGGGGACAGTGTAGAGGGAGCTTTACTCTGTATCTAACCCCGTCCTGTACCTGTCGTGGGAGTGTTTGATGGAGACAGTGTAGTGGGAGCTTTACTCTGTATCTAACCCCGTGCTGTACCTGTCCTGGGCGTGTTTGATGGGGACAGTGTAGAGGGAGATTTATTCTGTATCTAACCCCGTGCTGTACCTGTCGTGGGAGTGTTTGATGGGGACAGTGTAGAGGGATCTATACTCTGTATCTAACCCCATGCTGTACCTGTCCTGGGAGTGTTTGATGGGAACTGTGTAGAGGGATCTATACTCTGTATCTAACCCCATGCTGTACCTGTCCTGGGAGTGTTTGATGGGGTAAGTGTAGAGGGAGCTTTACTCTGTATCTAACCCCGTGCTGTACTTGTCCTGGGAGAGTTTGATGGGGACAGTGTAGAGGGAGCTTTACTCTGTATCTAACCCCGTGCTGTACCTGTCGTGGGAGTGTTTGATGGAGACACTGTAGTGGGAGCTTTACTCTGTATCTAACCCCGTGCTGTACCTGTCCTGGGCGTGTTTGATGGGGACAGTGTAGAGGGAGATTTACTCTGTATCTAACCGCGTGCTGTACCTGTCGTGGGAGTGTTTGATGGGGACAGTGTAGATGGAGCTATACTCTGTATCTAACCCCATGCTGTACCTGTCCTGGGAGTGTTTGATGGGGACTGTGTAGAGGGAGCTTTACTCTGTATCTAACACCGTGCGGGACCTATCCTGGGAGTGTTTGATGGAGTCAGTGTAGAGGGAGCTTCACTCTGTATCTAACTCCGTGCTGTACCTGTCCTGGGAGTGTTTGATGGGGACAGTGTAGAGGGAGCTTTACTCTGTATCTAACCCCGTGCTGTACTTGTCCTGGGAGAGTTTCATGGGGACAGTGTAGAGGGAGCTTTACTCTGTCTCTAACGGCGTGCTGTACCTCTCCTGGGAGTGTTTGATGGGGACAGTGTAGAGGGAGCTTTACTCTGTATCTAACCCCATGCTGTACCTGTCCCGGGAGTGTTTGATGGGGACAATGTAGAGTGAGCTTTACTCTGTATCTAACCCCGTGCTGTACCTGTCCTGGGAGTGTTTCATGGGGACAGTGTAGACGGAGCTTTACTCTGTATCTAACCCCGTTCTGTACCTGACCTGGGAGTGTTTAATGGGGATAGTGTAGAGGGAGCTTTACTCTGTATCTTACCCCGTGCTGTACCTGTCCTGGGAGTATTTGATGTGGACAGTGTAGAGGGAGCTTTACTCTGTATCTAACCCCGTGATGTACCTGTCCTGGGAGTGTTTGATGGGGACAGTGTAGAGGGACCTTTACTCTGTATCTAACCCCATCCTGCACCTGTCCTGGGAGTGTTTAATGGGGACAGTGTAGAGGGAGCTTGGCTCTGTATCTAACCCCGTGCTGTACATGTCCTGGGAGTGTTTGATGGGGGACAGTGTAGAGGGAGCTTTACTCTGTATCTAACCCCGTGCTGTACATGTCCTGGAAGTGTTTGATGGGGGACAGTGTAGAGGGACCTTTACTCTGTATCTAACCCCGTGCTGTACCTGTCCTGGGAGTGTTTGATGGGGACTGTGTCGAGGGAGCTTTACTCTGTATCTAACCCCGTGCTGTACCTGTCCTGGGAGTGTTTGATGGGGACAGTGTCGAGGGAGCTTTACTCTGTATCTAACCCTGTGCTGTACCTGTCCTTGGAGTGTTCAATGGGGACAGTGTAGAGGGAGCTTTACTCTGTATCTAACCGCGTGCTGTACCAGTCCTGGGAGAGTTTGATGGGGACAGTGTAGAGGGAGCTTTACTCTGTATCTAACCCCGTGCTGTACCAGTCCTGGGAATGTTTGATGGGGACAGTGTAGAGGGAGCTTTACTCTGTATCTAACGCCGTGATGTACCTTCCCTGGGAGTGTTTGATGGGGACAGTGTAGAGGG
Source organism: Scyliorhinus torazame (assembly GCF_047496885.1). Lineage (NCBI taxonomy): Eukaryota > Metazoa > Chordata > Chondrichthyes > Carcharhiniformes > Scyliorhinidae > Scyliorhinus > Scyliorhinus torazame. Next base: position 19,401,355 of record NC_092737.1, read on the forward strand.
AGCGTGGTTCTGTATCTAACCCCGTGCTGTACCTGTCCTGGAAGTGTTTGATGGGGGACAGTTTAGAGGGAGCTTTACTCTGTATCTAACCCCGTGCTGTACATGTCCTGGGAGTGTTTGTTGGGGACAGTGTAGAGGGAGCTTTACTCTGTATCTAACCCCGTGCTGTACCTGTCCTGGGAGTGGTTGATGGGGACAGTGTAGAGGGAGCTTTACTCTGTATCTAACCCCGTGCTGTACCCGTCCTGGGAGTGTTTGATGGGGACAGTGTAGAGGGAGCTTTACTCTGTATCTAACCCCGTCCTATTCCTGTCGTGGGAGTGTTTGATGGGGACAGTGTAGAGGGAGCATTACTCTGTATCTAACCCCGTGCTGTACCTGTCGTGGGAGTGTTTGATGGAGACAGTGTAGTGGGAGCTATACTCTGTATCTAACCCCGTGCTGTACCTGTCCTGGGCGTGTTTGATGGGGACAGTGTAGAGGGAGATTTACTCTGTATCTAACCCCGTGCTGTACCTGTCGTGGGAGTGTTTGATGGGGACAGTGTAGAGGGAGCTTTACTCTGTATCTAACCCCATGCTGTACCTGTCCTGAGAGTGTTTGATGGGGACTGTGTAGAGGGAGCTATACTCTGTATCTAACCCCGTGCTGTACCTATCCTGGGAGTGTTTGATGGGGTCAGTGTAGAGGGAGCTTCACTCTGTATCTAACCCCGTGCTGTACCTGTCCTGGGAGTGTTTCATGGGGACAGTGTAGAGGGAGATTTACTCTGTATCTAACCCCATGCTGTACCTGACCTGGGAGTGTTTAATGGGGACAGTGTATAGGGAGCTTTACTCTGTATCTAACCCCATGCTGTACCTGTCGTGGGAGTGTTTGATGGGGACAGTGTAGAGGGAGCATTACTCTGTATCTAACCCCATGCTGTACCTGTCGTGGGAGTGTTTGATGGAGACAGTGTAGTGGGAGCTTTACTCTGTATCTAACCCCGTGCTGTACCTGTCCTGGGCGTGTTTGATGGGGACAGTGTCGAGGGAGATTTACTCTGTATCTAACCCCGTGCTGTACCTGTCGTGGGAGTGTTTGATGGGGACAGTGTAGAGGGAGCTATACTCTGTATCTAACCCCATGCTGTACCTGTCCTGGGAGTGTTTGATGGGGACTGTGTAGAGGGAGCTTTACTCTGTATCTAACCCCGTGCGGTACCTATCCTGGGAGTGTTTGATGGGGTCAGTGTAGAGGGAGCTTCACTCTGTATCTAACTCCGTGCTGTACCTGTCCTGGGAGTGTTTGATGGGGACAGTGTAGAGGGAGCTTTACTCTGTATCTAACCCCATGCTGTACCTGTCCCGGGAGTGTTTGATGGGGACAATGTAGAGTGAGTTTTACTCTGTATCTAACCCCGTGCTGTACCTGTCCTGGGAGTGTTTCATGGGGACAGTGTAGACGGAGCTTTACTCTGTATCTAACCCCGTTCTGTACCTGACCTGGGAGTGTTTAATGGGGATAGTGTAGAGGGAGCTTTACTCTGTATCTAACCCCGTGCTGTACCTGTCCTGGGAGTATTTGATGTGGACAGTGTAGAGGGAGCTTTACTCTGTATCTAACCCCGTGCTGTACCTGTCGTGGGAGTGTTTGATGGAGACACTGTAGTGGGAGCTTTACTCTGTATCTAACCCCGTGCTGTACCTGTCCTGGGCGTGTTTGATGGGGACAGTGTAGAGGGAGATTTACTCTGTATCTAACCGCGTGCTGTACCTGTCGTGGGAGTGTTTGATGGGGACAGTGTAGATGGAGCTATACTCTGTATCTAACCCCATGCTGTACCTGTCCTGGGAGTGTTTGATGGGGACTGTGTAGAGGGAGCTTTACTCTGTATCTAACACCGTGCGGGACCTATCCTGGGAGTGTTTGATGGAGTCAGTGTAGAGGGAGCTTCACTCTGTATCTAACTCCGTGCTGTACCTGTCCTGGGAGTGTTTGATGGAGACACTGTAGTGGGAGCTTTACTCTGTATCTAACCCCGTGCTGTACCTGTCCTGGGCGTGTTTGATGGGGACAGTGTAGAGGGAGATTTACTCTGTATCTAACCGCGTGCTGTACCTGTCGTGGGAGTGTTTGATGGGGACAGTGTAGATGGAGCTATACTCTGTATCTAACCCCATGCTGTACCTGTCCTGGGAGTGTTTGATGGGGACTGTGTAGAGGGAGCTTTACTCTGTATCTAACACCGTGCGGGACCTATCCTGGGAGTGTTTGATGGAGTCAGTGTAGAGGGAGCTTCACTCTGTATCTAACTCCGTGCTGTACCTGTCCTGGGAGTGTTTGATGGGGACAGTGTAGAGGGAGCTTTACTCTGTATCTAACCCCGTGCTGTACTTGTCCTGGGAGAGTTTCATGGGGACAGTGTAGAGGGAGCTTTACTCTGTCTCTAACGGCGTGCTGTACCTCTCCTGGGAGTGTTTGATGGGGACAGTGTAGAGGGAGCTTTACTCTGTATCTAACCCCATGCTGTACCTGTCCCGGGAGTGTTTGATGGGGACAATGTAGAGTGAGCTTTACTCTGTATCTAACCCCGTGCTGTACCTGTCCTGGGAGTGTTTCATGGGGACAGTGTAGACGGAGCTTTACTCTGTATCTAACCCCGTTCTGTACCTGACCTGGGAGTGTTTAATGGGGATAGTGTAGAGGGAGCTTTACTCTGTATCTTACCCCGTGCTGTACCTGTCCTGGGAGTATTTGATGTGGACAGTGTAGAGGGAGCTTTACTCTGTATCTAACCCCGTGATGTACCTGTCCTGGGAGTGTTTGATGGGGACAGTGTAGAGGGACCTTTACTCTGTATCTAACCCCATCCTGCACCTGTCCTGGGAGTGTTTAATGGGGACAGTGTAGAGGGAGCTTGGCTCTGTATCGAACCCCGTGCTGTACATGTCCTGGGAGTGTTTGATGGGGGACAGTGTAGAGGGAGCTTTACTCTGTATCTAACCCCGTGCTGTACATGTCCTGGAAGTGTTTGATGGGGGACAGTGTAGAGGGACCTTTACTCTGTATCTAACCCCGTGCTGTACCTGTCCTGGGAGTGTTTGATGGGGACTGTGTCGAGGGAGCTTTACTCTGTATCTAACCCCGTGCTGTACCTGTCCTGGGAGTGTTTGATGGGGACAGTGTCGAGGGAGCTTTACTCTGTATCTAACCCTGTGCTGTACCTGTCCTTGGAGTGTTCAATGGGGACAGTGTAGAGGGAGCTTTACTCTGTATCTAACCGCGTGCTGTACCTGTCCTGGGAGAGTTTGATGGGGACAGTGTAGAGGGAGCTTTACTCTGTATCTAACCCCGTGCTGTACCAGTCCTGGGAATGTTTGATGGGGACAGTGTAGAGGGAGCTTTACTCTGTATCTAACGCCGTGATGTACCTGTCCCGGGAGTGTTTGATGGGGACAGTGTAGAGGGAGCGTGGTTCTGTATCTAACCCCGTGCTGTACCTGTCCTGGAAGTGTTTGATGGGGGACAGTTTAGAGGGAGCTTTACTCTGTATCTAACCCCGTGCTGTACATGTCCTGGGAGTGTTTGTTGGGGACAGTGTAGAGGGAGCTTTACTCTGTATCTAACCCCGTGCTGTACCTGTCCTGGGAGTGGTTGATGGGGACAGTGTAGAGGGAGCTTTACTCTGTATCTAACCCCGTGCTGTACCCGTCCTGGGAGTGTTTGATGGGGACAGTGTAGAGGGAGCTTTACTCTGTATCTAACCCCGTCCTATTCCTGTCGTGGGAGTGTTTGATGGGGACAGTGTAGAGGGAGCATTACTCTGTATCTAACCCCGTGCTGTACCTGTCGTGGGAGTGTTTGATGGAGACAGTGTAGTGGGAGCTATACTCTGTATCTAACCCCGTGCTGTACCTGTCCTGGGCGTGTTTGATGGGGACAGTGTAGAGGGAGATTTACTCTGTATCTAACCCCGTGCTGTACCTGTCGTGGGAGTGTTTGATGGGGACAGTGTAGAGGGAGCTTTACTCTGTATCTAACCCCATGCTGTACCTGTCCTGGGAGTGTTTGATGGAGACTGTGTAGAGGGAGCTATACTCTGTATCTAACCCCGTGCTGTACCTATCCTGGGAGTGTTTGATGGGGTCAGTGTAGAGGGAGCTTCACTCTGTATCTAACCCCGTGCTGTACCTGTCCTGGGAGTGTTTCATGGGGACAGTGTAGAGGGAGATTTACTCTGTATCTAACCCCATGCTGTACCTGACCTGGGAGTGTTTAATGGGGACAGTGTATAGGGAGCTTTACTCTGTATCTAACCCCATGCTGTACCTGTCGTGGGAGTGTTTGATGGGGACAGTGTAGAGGGAGCTTTACTCTGTATCTAACCCCGTGCTGTACCTGTCCTGGGCGTGTTTGATGGGGACAGTGTCGAGGGAGATTTACTCTGTATCTAACCCCGTGCTGTACCTGTCGTGGGAGTGTTTGATGGGGACAGTGTAGAGGGAGCTTTACTCTGTATCTAACCCCGTGCTGTACCTGTCCTGGGCGTGTTTGATGGGGACAGTGTCGAGGGAGATTTACTCTGTATCTAACCCCGTGCTGTACCTGTCGTGGGAGTGTTTGATGGGGACAGTGTAGAGGGAGCTATACTCTGTATCTAACCCCATGCTGTACCTGTCCTGGGAGTGTTTGATGGGGACTGTGTAGAGGGAGCTTTACTCTGTATCTAACCCCGTGCGGTACCTATCCTGGGAGTGTTTGATGGGGTCAGTGTAGAGGGAGCTTCACTCTGTATCTAACTCCGTGCTGTACCTGTCCTGGGAGTGTTTGATGGGGACAGTGTAGAGGGAGCTTTACTCTGTATCTAACCCCATGCTGTACCTGTCCCGGGAGTGTTTGATGGGGACAATGTAGAGTGAGTTTTACTCTGTATCTAACCCCGTGCTGTACCTGTCCTCGGAGTGTTTCATGGGGACAGTGTAGACGGAGCTTTACTCTGTATCTAACCCCGTTCTGTACCTGACCTGGGAGTGTTTAATGGGGATAGTGTAGAGGGAGCTTTACTCTGTATCTAACCCCGTGCTGTACCTGTCCTGGGAGTATTTGATGTGGACAGTGTAGAGGGAGCTTTACTCTGTATCTAACCCCGTGCTGTACCTGTCCTGGGCGTGTTTGATGGGGACAGTGTAGAGGGAGATTTACTCTGTATCTAACCGCGTGCTGTACCTGTCGTGGGAGTGTTTGATGGGGACAGTGTAGATGGAGCTATACTCTGTATCTAACCCCATGCTGTACCTGTCCTGGGAGTGTTTGATGGGGACTGTGTAGAGGGAGCTTTACTCTGTATCTAACACCGTGCGGGACCTATCCTGGGAGTGTTTGATGGAGTCAGTGTAGAGGGAGCTTCACTCTGTATCTAACTCCGTGCTGTACCTGTCCTGGGAGTGTTTGATGGGGACAGTGTAGAGGGAGCTTTACTCTGTATCTAACCCCGTGCTGTACTTGTCCTGGGAGAGTTTCATGGGGACAGTGTAGAGGGAGCTTTACTCTGTCTCTAACGGCGTGCTGTACCTCTCCTGGGAGTGTTTGATGGGGACAGTGTAGAGGGAGCTTTACTCTGTATCTAACCCCATGCTGTACCTGTCCCGGGAGTGTTTGATGGGGACAATGTAGAGTGAGCTTTACTCTGTATCTAACCCCGTGCTGTACCTGTCCTGGGAGTGTTTCATGGGGACAGTGTAGACGGAGCTTTACTCTGTATCTAACCCCGTTCTGTACCTGACCTGGGAGTGTTTAATGGGGATAGTGTAGAGGGAGCTTTACTCTGTATCTTACCCCGTGCTGTACCTGTCCTGGGAGTATTTGATGTGGACAGTGTAGAGGGAGCTTTACTCTGTATCTAACCCCGTGATGTACCTGTCCTGGGAGTGTTTGATGGGGACAGTGTAGAGGGACCTTTACTCTGTATCTAACCCCATCCTGCACCTGTCCTGGGAGTGTTTAATGGGGACAGTGTAGAGGGAGCTTGGCTCTGTATCTAACCCCGTGCTGTACATGTCCTGGGAGTGTTTGATGGGGGACAGTGTAGAGGGAGCTTTACTCTGTATCTAACCCCGTGCTGTACATGTCCTGGAAGTGTTTGATGGGGGACAGTGTAGAGGGACCTTTACTCTGTATCTAACCCCGTGCTGTACCTGTCCTGGGAGTGTTTGATGGGGACAGTGTCGAGGGAGCTTTACTCTGTATCTAACCCCGTGCTGTACCTGTCCTGGGAGTGTTTGATGGGGACAGTGTCGAGGGAGCTTTACTCTGTATCTAACCCTGTGCTGTACCTGTCCTTGGAGTGTTCAATGGGGACAGTGTAGAGGGAGCTTTACTCTGTATCTAACCGCGTGCTGTACCTGTCCTGGGAGAGTTTGATGGGGACAGTGTAGAGGGAGCTTTACTCTGTATCTAACCCCGTGCTGTACCAGTCCTGGGAATGTTTGATGGGGACAGTGTAGAGGGAGCTTTACTCTGTATCTAACGCCGTGATGTACCTTCCCTGGGAGTGTTTGATGGGGACAGTGTAGAGGGAGCGTGGTTCTGTATCTAACCCCGTGCTGTACCTGTCCTGGAAGTGTTTGATGGGGGACAGTTAAGAGGGAGCTTTACTCTGTATCTAACCCCGTGCTGTACATGTCCTGGGAGTGTTTGTTGGGGACAGTGTAGAGGGAGCTTTACTCTGTATCTAACCCCGTGCTGTACCTGTCCTGGGAGTGGTTGATGGGGACAGTGTAGAGGGAGCTTTACTCTGTATCTAACCCCGTGCTGTACCCGTCCTGGGAGTGTTTGATGGGGACAGTGTAGAGGGAGCTTTACTCTGTATCTAACCCCGTCCTATTCCTGTCGTGGGAGTGTTTGATGGGGACAGTGTAGAGGGAGCATTACTCTGTATCTAACCCCGTGCTGTACCTGTCGTGGGAGTGTTTGATGGAGACAGTGTAGTGGGAGCTATACTCTGTATCTAACCCCGTGCTGTACCTGTCCTGGGCGTGTTTGATGGGGACAGTGTAGAGGGAGATTTACTCTGTATCTAACCCCGTGCTGTACCTGTCGTGGGAGTGTTTGATGGGGACAGTGTAGAGGGAGCTTTACTCTGTATCTAACCCCATGCTGTACCTGTCCTGGGAGTGTTTGATGGGGACTGTGTAGAGGGAGCTCTTCTCTGTATCTAACCCCGTGCTGTACCTATCCTGGGAGTGTTTGATCGGGTCAGTGTAGAGGGAGCTTCACTCTGTATCTAACCCCGTGCTGTACCTGTCCTGGGAGTGTTTCATGGGGACAGTGTAGAGGGAGATTTACTCTGTATCTAATCCCATGCTGTACCTGACCTGGGAGTGTTTAATGGGGACAGTGTATAGGGAGCTTTACTCTGTATCTAACCCCATGCTGTACCTGTCGTGGGAGTGTTTGATGGGGACAGTGTAGAGGGAGCATTACTCTGTATCTAACCCCATGCTGTACCTGTCGTGGGAGTGTTTGATGGAGACAGTGTAGTGGGAGCTTTACTCTGTATCTAACCCCGTGCTGTACCTGTCCTGGGCGTGTTTGATGGGGACAGTGTCGAGGGAGATTTACTCTGTATCTAACCCCGTGCTGTACCTGTCGTGGGAGTGTTTGATGGGGACAGTGTAGAGGGAGCTATACTCTGTATCTAACCCCATGCTGTACCTGTCCTGGGAGTGTTTGATGGGGACTGTGTAGAGGGAGCTTTACTCTGTATCTAACCCCGTGCGGTACCTATCCTGGGAGTGTTTGATGGGGTCAGTGTAGAGGGAGCTTCACTCTGTATCTAACTCCGTGCTGTACCTGTCCTGGGAGTGTTTGATGGGGACAGTGTAGAGGGAGCTTTACTCTGTATCTAACCCCATGCTGTACCTGTCCCGGGAGTGTTTGATGGGGACAATGTAGAGTGAGTTTTACTCTGTATCTAATCCCGTGCTGTACCTGTCCTGGGAGTGTTTCATGGGGACAGTGTAGAGGGAGCTTTGCTCTGTATCTAACCCCGTGCTGTACATGTCCTGGGAGTGTTTGATGGGGGACAGTGTAGAGGGAGCTTTACTCTGTATCTAACCCCGTGCTGTACATGTCCTGGAAGTGTTTGATGGGGACAGTGTAGAGGGAGCTTTACTCTGTATCTAACTCCGTGCTGTACCTGTCCTGGGAGTGTTTGATGGCGACAGTGTCGAGGGAGCTTTACTCTGTATCTAACCCCGTGCTGTACCTGTCGTGGGAGTTTTTGATGGGGACAGTGTAGAGGGAGCTTTGTTCTGTATCTAACCCCGTGCTGTACCTGACCTGGGAGTGTTTAATGGGGACAGTGTATAGGGAGCTTTACTCTGTATCTAACCCCGTGCTGTACCTGTCCTGGGAGTGTTTGATGTGGACAGTGTAGATGGAGCTTTACTCTGTATCTAACCCCGTGCTGTACCTGTCGTGGGAGTGTTTGATGGGGACAGTGTAGAGGGAGCATTACTCTGTATCTAACCCCGTGCTGTACCTGTCGTGGGAGTTTTTGATGGAGACAGTGTAGTGGGAGCTTTACTCAGTATCTAACCCCGTGCTGTACCTGTCCTGGGCGTGTTTGATGGGGACAGTGTAGAGGGAGATTTACTCTGTATCTAACCCCGTGCTGTACCAGTCCTGGGAATGTTTGATGGGGACAGTGTAGAGGGAGCTTTACTCTGTATCTAACGCCGTGATGTACCTGTCCTGGGAGTGTTTGATGGGGATAGCGTAGAGGGAGCTTTGTTCTGTATCTAACACCGTGCTGTACCTGTCCTGGAAGTGTTTGATGGGGGACAGTTTAGAGGGAGCTTTACTCTGTATCTCACCCCGTGCTGTACATGTCCTGGGAGTGTTTGTTGGGGACAGTGTAGAGGGAGCTTTACTCTGTATCTAACCCCGTGCTGTACCTGTCCTGGGAGTGGTTGATGGGGACAGTGTAGAGGGAGCTTTACTCTGTATCTAACCCCGTGCTGTACCTGTCCTGGGAGTGTTTGATGGGGACAGTGTAGAGGGAGCTTTACTCTGTATCTAACCCCGTCCTGTTCCTGTCGTGGGAGTGTTTGATGGGGCCAGTGTAGAGGGAGCATTACTCTGTATCTAACCCCGTGCTGTACCTGTCGTGGGAGTGTTTGATGGAGACAGTGTAGTGGGAGCTATACTCTGTATCTAACCCCGTGCTGTACCTGTCCTGGGCGTGTTTGATGGGGACAGTGTAGAGGGAGATTTACTCTGTATCTAACCCCGTGCTGTACCTGTCGTGGGAGTGTTTGATGGGGACAGTGTAGAGGGAGCTTTACTCTGTATCTAACCCCATGCTGTACCTGTCCTGGGAGTGTTTGATGGGGACTGTGTAGAGGGAGCTTTACTCTTTATCTAACCTCGTGCTGTACCTATCCTGGGAGTGTTTGATGGGGTCAGTGTAGAGGGAGCTTTACTCTGTATCTAACCCCATGCTGTACCTGACCTGGGTGTGTTTAATGGGGACAGTGTATAGGGAGCTTTACTCTGTATCTAACCCCGTGCTGTACCTGTCCTGGGAGTGTTTGATGTGGACAGTGTAGATGGAGCTTTACTCTGTATCTAACCCCGTGCTGTACCTGTCGTGGGAGTGTTTGATGGGGACAGTGTAGAGGGAGCATTACTCTGTATCTAACCCCGTGCTGTACCTGTCGTGGGAGTGTTTGATGGAGACAGTGTAGTGGGAGCTTTACTCTGTATCTAACCCCGTGCTGTACCTGTCCTGGGCGTGTTTGATGCGGACAGTGTAGAGGGAGATTTACTCTGTATCTAACCCCGTGCGGTACCTATCCTGGGAGTGTTTGATGGGGTCAGTGTAGAGGGAGCTTCACTCTGTATCTAACTCCGTGCTGTACCTGTCCTGGGAGTGTTTGATGGGGACAGTGTAGAGGGAGCTTTACTCTGTATCTAACCCCGTGCTGTACTTGTCCTGGGAGAGTTTGATGGGGACAGTGTAGAGGGAGCTTTACTCTGTCTCTAACGGCGTGCTGTACCTCTCCTGGGAGTGTTTGATGGGGACATTGTAGAGGGAGCTTTACTCTGTATCTAACCCCGTGCTGTACCTGTCCTGGGAGTGTTTGATGGGGACAGTGTAGAGGGAGCTTTACTCTGTATCTAACCCCATGCTGTACCTGTCCCGGGAGTGTTTGATGGGGACAATGTAGAGTGAGCTTTACTCTGTATCTAACGCCGTGCTGTACCTGTCCTGGGAGTGTTTCATGGGGACAGTGTAGATGGAGCTTTACTCTGTATCTAACCCCGTGCTGTACCTGTCCTGGGAGTGTTTGATGGGGGACAGTGTAGAGGGAGCTTTACTCTGTATCTAACCCCGTGCTGTACCTGTCCTGGGAGTGTTTGATGGGGACAGTGTAGAGGGAGCTTTACTCTGTATCTAACCCCATGCTGCACCTGTCCTGGGAGTGTTTAATGGGGACAGTGTAGAGGGAGCTTTACTCTGTATCTAACCCCGTGCTGTACCTTTCCTGGGAGTGTTTGATGGGGACAGTGTAGAGGGAGCTTTGCTCTGTATCTAACCCCGTGCTGTACATGTCCTGGGAGTGTTTGATGGGGGACAGTGTAGAGGGAGCTTTACTCTGTATCTAACACCGTGCTGTACATGTCCTGGAAGTGTTTGATGGGGGACAGTGTAGAGGGAGCTTTACTCTGTATCTAACCCCGTGCTGTACCTGTCCTGGGAGTGTTTGATGGGGACAGTGTCGAGGGAGCTTTACTCTGTATCTAACCCCGTGCTGTACCTGTCCTGGTAGTGTTTGATGGGGACAGTGTCGAGTGAGCTTTACTCTGTATCTAACCCTGTGCTGTACCTGTCCTTGGAGTGTTCAATGGGGACAGTGTAGAGGGAGCTTTACTCTGTATCTAACCACGTGCTGTACCTGTCCTGGGAGAGTTTGATGGGGACAGTGTAGAGGGAGCTTTACTCTGTATCTAACCCCGTGCTGTACCTGTCCTGGGAATGTTTGATGGGGACAGTGTAGAGGGAGCTTTACTCTGTATCTAACCCCGTGCTGTACCTGTCCTGGAAGTGTTTGATGGGGGACAGTTTAGAGGGATCTTTACTCTGTATCTAACCCCATGCTGTACATGTCCTGGGAGTGTTTGATGGGGACAGTGTAGAGGGAGCTTTACTCTGTATCTAACCCCGTGCTGTACCTGTCCTGGGAGTGGTTGATGGGGACAGTGTAGAGGGAGCTTTACTCTGTACCTAACCCCGTGCTGTACCTGTCCTGGGAGTGTTTGATGGGGACAGTGTAGAGGGAGCTTTACTCTGTATCTAACCCCGTCCTGTTCCTGTCGTGGGAGTGTTTGATGGGGACAGTGTAGAGGGAGCATTACTCTGTATCTAACCCCGTGCTGTACCTGTCGTGGGAGTGTTTGATGGAGACAGTGTAGTGGGAGCTTTCCTCTGTATCTAAACTCGTGCTGTACCTGTCCTGGGCGTGGTTGATGGGGACAGTGTAGAGGGAGATTTACTCTGTATCTAACCCCGTGCTGTTCCTGTCCTGGGAGTGTTTGATGGGGACTGTGTAGAGGGAGCTTTACTCTGTATCTAACCCAGTGCTGTACCTATCCTGGGAGTGTTTGATGGGGTCAGTGTAGAGGGAGCTTCACTCTGTATCTAACCCCGTGCTGTACCTGTCCTGGGAGTGTTTCATGGGGACAGTGTAGAGGGAGCTTTACTCTGTATCTAACCCCATGCTGTACCTGACCTGGGAGTGTTTAATGGGGACAGTGTAGAGGGAGCTTTACTCTGTATCTAACCCCGTGCTGTACATGTCATGGGAGTGTTTGATGTGGACAGTGTAGAGGGAGCTTTACTCTGTATCTAACCCCGTGCTGTACCTGTCGTGGGAGTGTTTGATGGAGACAGTGTAGTGGGAGCTATACTCTGTATCTAACCCCGTGCTGTACCTGTCCTGGGAGTGTTTGATGGGGACTGTGTAGAGGGAGCTCTTCTCTGTATCTAACCCCGTGCTGTACCTATCCTGGGAGTGTTTGATGGGGTCAGTGTAGAGGGAGCTTCACTCTGTATCTAACCCCGTGCTGTACCTGTCCTGGGAGTGTTTCATGGGGACAGTGTAGAGGGAGATTTACTCTGTATCTAACCCCATGCTGTACCTGACCTGGGAGTGTTTAATGGGGACAGTGTATAGGGAGCTTTACTCTGTATCTAACCCCATGCTGTACCTGTCGTGGGAGTGTTTGATGGGGACAGTGTAGAGGGAGCATTACTCTGTATCTAACCCCATGCTGTACCTGTCGTGGGAGTGTTTGATGGAGACAGTGTAGTGGGAGCTTTACTCTGTATCTAACCCCGTGCTGTACCTGTCCTGGGCGTGTTTGATGGGGACAGTGTCGAGGGAGATTTACTCTGTATCTAACCCCGTGCTGTACCTGTCGTGGGAGTGTTTGATGGGGACAGTGTAGAGGGAGCTATACTCTGTATCTAACCCCATGCTGTACCTGTCCTGGGAGTGTTTGATGGGGACTGTGTAGAGGGAGCTTTACTCTGTATCTAACCCCGTGCGGTACCTATCCTGGGAGTGTTTGATGGGGTCAGTGTAGAGGGAGCTTCACTCTGTATCTAACTCCGTGCTGTACCTGTCCTGGGAGTGTTTGATGGGGACAGTGTAGAGGGAGCTTTACTCTGTATCTAACCCCATGCTGTACCTGTCCCGGGAGTGTGTGATGGGGACAATGTAGAGTGAGTTTTACTCTGTATCTAATCCCGTGCTGTACCTGTCCTGGGAGTGTTTCATGGGGACAGTGTAGACGGAGCTTTACTCTGTATCTAACCCCGTTCTGTACCTGACCTGGGAGTGTTTAATGGGGATAGTGTAGAGGGAGCTTTACTCTGTATCTAACCCCGTGCTGTACCTGTCCTGGGAGTGTTTGATGGGGACAGTGTAGAGGGAGCTTTACTCTGTATCTAACCCCATGCTGTACCTGTCCTGGGAATATTTGATGGGGACAGTGTAGAGGGAGCTTTACTCTGTATCTAACCCCGTGCTGTACCTTTCCTGGGAGTGTTTGATGGGGACAGTGTAGAGGGAGCTTTGCTCTGTATCTAACCCCGTGCTGTACATGTCCTGGGAGTGTTTGATTGGGGACAGTGTAGAGGGAGCATTACTCTGTATCTAACCCCGTGCTGTACATGTCCTGGAAGTGTTTGATGGGGGACAGTGTAGAGGGAGCTTTACTCTGTATCGAACCCCGTGCTGTACCTGTCCTGGGAGTGTTTGATGGGGACAGTGTCGAGGGAGCTTTACTCTGTATCTAACCCCGTGCTGTACCTGTCCTGGGAGTGTTTGATGGGGACAGTGTCGAGAGAGCTTTACTTTGTATCTAACCCCGTGCTGTACCTGTCCTGGGAGTGTTTGATGGCGACAGTGTAGAGGGAGCTTTACTCTGTATCTAACCCCGTGCTATACCTGTCCTGGGAGTGGTTGATGGGGACAGTGTAGAGGGAGCTTTACTCTGTATCTAACCCCGTGCTGTACCTGTCCTGGGAGTGTTTGATGGGGACAGTGTAGAGGGAGCTTTACTCTGTATCTAACCCCGTCCTGTACCTGTCCTTGGAGTGTTCAATGGGGACAGTGTAGAGGGAGCTTTACTCTGAATCTAACCGCGTGCTGTAACTGCCCTGGGAGAGTTTGATGGGGACAGTGTAGAGGGAGCTTTACTCTGTATCTAACCCCGTGCTGTACCTGTCCTGGGAATGTTTGATGGGGACAGTGTAGAGGGAGCTTTACTCTGTATCTAACGCCGTGATGTACCTTTCCTGGGAGTGTTTGATGCGGACAGTGTAGAGGGAGCTTTGTTCTGTATCTAACCCCGTGCTGTACCTGTCCTGGAAGTGTTTGATGGGGGACAGTTTAGAGGGAGCTTTACTCTGTATCTAACCCCGTGCTGTACATGTCCTGGGAATGTTTGATGGGGACAGTGTAGTGGGAGCTTTACTCTGTATCTAACCCCGTGCTGTACCTGTCCTGGGAGTGGTTGATGGGGACAGTGTAGAGGGAGCTTTACTCTGTATCTAACCCCGTGCTGTACCTGTCCTGGGAGTGTTTGATGGGGACAGTGTAGAGGGAGCTTTACTCTGTATCTAACCCCGTCCTGTTCCTGTCGTGGGAGTGTCTGATGGGGACAGTGTAGAGGGAGCATTACTCTGTATCTAACCCCGTGCTGTACCTGTCGTGGGAGTGTTTGATGGAGACAGTGTAGTGGGAGCTTTACTCTGTATCTAACCCCGTGCTGTACCTGTCCTGGGCGTATTTGATGGGGACAGTGTCGAGGGAGCTTTACTCTGTATCTAACCCCGTGCTGTACCTGTCGTGGGAGTGTTTGATGTGGACAGTGTAGAGGGAGCTTTACTGTGTATCTAACCCCGTGCTGTACCTATCCTGGGAGTGTTTGATGGATAGTGTAGAGGGAGCTTTACTCTGTATCTAACCCCATGCTGTACCTGACCTGGGAGCGTTTAATGGGGACAGTGTAGAGGGAGCTTTACTCTGTATCTAACCCCGTGCTGTACCTGTCCTGGGAGTGTTTGATGTGGACAGTGTAGAGGGAGCTTTACTCTGTATCTAACCCCGTGCTGTACCTGTCCTGGGAGTGTTTGATGGGGACAGTGTAGAGGGAGCTTTACTCTGTTTTTTAAACCCATGCTGTACCTGTCCTGGGAGTGTTTGATGGGGACAGTGTAGAGGGAGTTTTGCTCTGTATCTAACCCCGTGCTGTACATGTCCTGGAAGTGTTTGATGGGGGACAGTGTAGAGGGAGCTTTACTCTGTATCGAACCCCGTGCTGTACCTGTCCTGGGAGTGTTTGATGGGGACAGTGTCGAGGGAGCTTTACTCTGTATCTAACCCCGTGCTGTACCTGTCCTGGGAGTGTTTGATGGGGACAGTGTCGAGAGAGCTTTACTTTGTATCTAACCCCGTGCTGTACCTGTCCTGGGAGTGTTTGATGGCGACCGTGTAGAGGGAGCTTTACTCTGTATCTAACCCCGTGCTATACCTGTCCTGGGAGTGGTTGATGGGGACAGTGTAGAGGGAGCTTTACTCTGTATCTAACCCCGTGCTGTACCTGTCCTGGGAGTGTTTGATGGGGACAGTGTAGAGGGAGCTTTACTCTGTATCTAACCCCGTCCTGTACCTGTCCTTGGAGTGTTCAATGGGGACAGTGTAGAGGGAGCTTTACTCTGAATCTAACCGCGTGCTGTAACTGCCCTGGGCGAGTTTGATGGGGACAGTGTAGAGGGAGCTTTACTCTGTATGTAACCCCGTGCTGTACCTGTCCTGGGAATGTTTGATGGGGACAGTGTAGAGGGAGCTTTACTCTGTATCTAACGCCGTGATGTACCTTTCCTGGGAGTGTTTGATGCGGACAGTGTAGAGGGAGCTTTGTTCTGTATCTAACCCCGTGCTGTACCTGTCCTGGAAGTGTTTGATGGGGGACAGTTTAGAGGGAGCTTTACTCTGTATCTAACCCCGTGCTGTACATGTCCTGGGAATGTTTGATGGGGACAGTGTAGTGGGAGCTTTACTCTGTATCTAACCCCGTGCTGTACCTGTCCTGGGAGTGTTTGATGGGGACAGTGTAGAGGGAGCTTTACTCTGTATCTAACCCCGTCCTGTTCCTGTCGTGGGAGTGTTTGATGGGGACAGTGTAGAGGGAGCATTACTCTGTATCTAACCCCGTGCTGTACCTGTCGTGGGAGTGTTTGATGGTGACAGTGTAGTGGGAGCTTTACTCTGTATCTAACACCGTGCTGTACCTGTCCTGGGCGTATTTGATGGGGACAGTGTAGAGGGACATTTACTCTGTATCTAACCCCGTGCTGTACCTGTCCTGGGTGTGTTTGATGGGGACTGTGTAGAGGGAGCTTTACTCTGTATCTAACCCCGTGCTGTACCTATCCTGGGAGTGTTTGATGGGGTCAGTGTAGAGGGAGCTTCACTCTGTATCTAACCCCGTGCTGTACCTGTCCTGGGAGTGTTTCATGGGGACAGTGTAGAGGGAGCTTTAATCTGTATCTAACCCCATGCTGTACCTGACCTGGGAGCGTTTAATGGGGACAGTGTAGAGGGAGCTTTACTCTGTATCTAACCCCGTGCTGTACCTGTCCTGGGAGTGTTTGATGTGGACAGTGTAGAGGGAGCTTTACTCTGTATCTAACCCCGTGCTGTACCTGTCCTGGGAGTGTTTGATGGGGACAGTGTAGAGGGAGCTTTACTCTGTATCTAACCCCATGCTGTACCTGTCCTGGGAGTGTTTGATGGCGACAGTGTAGAGGGAGCTTTACTCTGTATCTAACCCCGTGCTGTACCTTTCCTGGGAGTGTTTGATGGGGACAGTGTAGAGGGAGTTTTGCTCTGTATCTAACCCCGTGCTGTACATGTCCTGGGAGTGTTTGATGGGGGACAGTGTAGAGGGAGCTTTACTCTGTATCGAACCCCGTGCTGTACCTGTCCTGGGAGTGTTTGATGGGGACAGTGTCGAGGGAGCTTTACTCTGTATCTAACCCCGTGCTGTACCTGTCCTGGGAGTGTTTGATGGGGGACAGTGTCGAGAGAGCTTTACTTTGTATCTAACCCCGTGCTGTACCTGTCCTGGGAGTGTTTGATGGGGACAGTGTAGAGGGAGCTTTACTCTGTATCTAACCCCGTGCTATACCTGTCCTGGGAGTGGTTGATGGGGACAGTGTAGAGGGAGTTTACTCTGTATCTAACCCCGTGCTGTACCTGTCCTGGGAGTGTTTGGTGGGGACAGTGTCGAGGGAGCTTTACTCTGTATCTAACCCCGTCCTGTACCTGTCCTTGGAGTGTTCAATGGGGACAGTGTAGAGGGAGCTTTACTCTGTATCTAACCGCGTGCTGTAACTGTCCTGGGAGAGTTTGATGGGGACAGTGTAGAGCGAGCTTTACTCTGTATCTAACCCCATGCTGTACCTGTCCTGGGAATGTTTGATGGGGACAGTGTAGAGGGAGCTTTACTCTGTATCTAACGCCGTGATGTACCTTTCCTGGGAGTGTTTGATGGGGACAGTGTAGAGGGAGCTTTACTCTGTATCTAACCCCGTGCTGTGCCTGTCCTGGTAGTGTTTGATGGGGGACAGTTTAGAGGGAGCTTTACTCTGTATCTAATCCCGTGCTGTACATGTCCTGGGAATGTTTGATGGGGACAGTGTAGTGGGAGCTTTACTCTGTATCTAACCCCGTGCTGTACCTGTCCTGGGAGTGGTTGATGGGGACAGTGTAGAGGGAGCTTTACTCTGTATCTAACCCCGTGCTGTACATGTCCTGGGAATGTTTGATGGGGACAGTGTAGTGGGAGCTTTACTCTGTATCTAACCCCGTGCTGTACCTGTCCTGGGAGTGGTTGATGGGGACAGTGTAGAGGGAGCTTTACTCTGTATCTAACCCCGTGCTGTACCTGTCCTGGGAGTGTTTGATGGGGACAGTGTAGAGGGAGCTTTACTCTGTATCTAACCCCGTCCTGTTCCTGTCGTGGGAGTGTTTGATGGAGACAGTGTAGTGGGAGCTTTACTCTGTATCTAACCCCGTGCTGTACCTGTCCTGGGCGTGTTTGATGGGGACAGTGTAGAGGGAGATTTACTCTGTATCTAACCCCGTGCTGTACCTGTCGTGGGAGTGTTTGATGGGGACAGTGTAGAGGGAGCTTTACTCTGTATCTCACCCCATGCTGTACCTGTCCTGGGAGTGTTTGATGGGGACTGTGTAGAGGGAGCTTTACTCTGTCTCTAACCCCGTGCTGTACCTATCCTGGGAGTGTTTGATGGGGTCAGTGTAGAGGGAGCTTCACTCTGTATCTAACCCCGTGCTGTACCTGTCCTGCGAGTGTTTCATGGGGACAGTGTAGAGGGAGCTTTACTCTGTATCTAACCCCATGCTGTACCTGACCTGGGAGCGTTTAATGGGGACAGTGTAGAGGGAGCTTTACTCTGTATCTAACCCCGTGCTGTACCTGTCTTGGGAGTGTTTGATGTGGACAGTGTAGAGGGAGCTTTACTCTGTATCTAACCCCGTGCTGTACCTGTCCTGGGAGTGTTTGATGGGGACAGTGTAGAGGGAGCTTTACTCTGTATCTAACCCCATGCTGTACCTGTCCTGGGAGTGTTTGATGGGGACAGTGTAGAGGGAGCTTTACTCTGTATCTAACCCCGTGCTGTACCTTTCCTGGGTGTGTTTGATGGGGACAGTGTAGAGGGAGCTTTGCTCTGTATCTAACCCCGTGCTGTACATGTCCTGGGAGTGTTTGATCGGGGACAGTGTAGAGGGAGCTTTACTCTGTATCTAACCCCGTGCTGTACATGTCCTGGAAGTGTTTGATGGGGGACAGTGTAGAGGGAGCTTTACTCTGTATCGAACCCCGTGCTGTACCTGTCCTGGGAGTGTTTGATGGGGACAGTGTCGAGGGAGCTTTACTCTGTATCCAACCCCGTGCTGTACCTGTCCTGGGAGTGTTTGATGGGGACAGTGTCGAGAGAGCTTTACTTTGTATCTAACCCCGTGCTGTACCTGTCCTGGGAGTGTTTGATGGGGACAGTGTAGAGGGAGCTTTACTCTGTATCTAACCCCGTGCTATACCTGTCCTGGGAGTGGTTGATGGGGACAGTGTAGAGGGAGCTTTACTCTGTATCTAACCCCGTGCTGTACCTGTCCTGGGAGTGTTTGATGGGGACAGTGTAGAGGTAGCTTTACTCTGTATCTAACCCCGTCCTGTACCTGTCGTGGGAGTGTTTGATGGGGACAGTGTAGAGGGAGCATTACTCTGTATCTAACCCCGTGCTGTACCTGTCGTGGGAGAGTTTGATGGGGACAGTGTAGAGGGAGCTTTACTCTGTCTCTAACGGCGTGCTGTACCTCTCCTGGAAGTGTTTGATGGGGACATTGTAGAGGGAGCTTTACTCTGCATCTAACCCCGTGCTGTACCTGTCCTGGGAGTGTTTGATGGGGACAGTGTAGAGGGAGCTTTACTCTGTATCTAACCCCATGCTGTACCTGTCCCGGGAGCGTTTGATGGGGACAATGTAGAGTGAGCTTTACTCTGTATCTAACCCCGTGCTGTACCTGTCCTGGGAGTGTTTCATGGGGACAGTGTAGAGGGAGCTTTACTCTGTATCTAACCCGGTGTTGTACCTGACCTGGGAGTGTTTAATGGGGACGGTGTAGAGGGAGCTTTACTCTGTATCTAACCCCGTGCTGTACCTGTCCTGGGAGTATTTGATGTGGACAGTGTAGAGGGAGCTTTACTCTGTATCTAACCCCGTGCTGTACCTGTCCTGGGAGTGTTTGATGGGGACACTGTAGAGGGAGCTTTACTCTGTATCTAACCCCATGCTGTACCTGTCCTGGGAGTGTTTAATGGGGACAGTGTAGAGGGAGCTTTACTCTGTATCTAACCCCGTGCTGTACCTTTCCTGGGAGTGTTTGATGGGGACAGTGTAGAGGGAGCTTTGCTCTGTATCTAAACCCGTGCTGTACATGTCCTGGGAGTGTTTGATGGGGGACAGTGTAGAGGGAGCTTTACTCTGTATCTAACCCCGTGCTGTACATGTCCTGGAAGTGTTTGATGGGGGACAGTGTAGAGGGAGCTTTACTCTGTATCTAACCCCGTGCTGTACCTGTCCTGGGAGTGTTTGATGGGGACAATGTCGAGGGAGCTTTACTCTGTATCTAACCCCGTGCTGTACCTGTCCTGGGAGTGTTTGATGGGGACAGTGTCGAGGGAGTTTTACTCTGTATCTAACCCTGTGCTGTACCTGTCCTTGGAGTGTTCAATGGGGACAGTGTAGAGGGAGCTTTACTCTGTATCTAACCGCGTGCTGTACCTGTCCTGGGAGAGTTTGATGGGGACAGTGTAGAGGGAGCTTTACTCTGTATCTAACCACGTGCTGTACCTGTCCTGGGCGTGTTTGATGGAGACAGTGTAGAGGGAGCTTTACTCTATATCTAACGCCGTGCTGTACCTTTCCTGGGAGTGTTTGATGGGGACAGTGTAGAGGGAGCTTTGTTCTGTATCTAACCCCGTGCTGTACCTGTCCTGGAAGTGTTTGATGGGGGACAGTGTAGAGGGAGCTTTACTCTGTATCGAACCCCGTGCTGTACCTATCCTGGGAGTGTTTGATGGGGACAGTGTAGAGGGAGCTTTACTCTGTATCTAACCCCGTGCTGTACCTGTCCTGGGAGTGTTTGATGGGGACAGTGTCGAGAGAGCTTTACTTTGTATCTAACACCGTGCTGTACCTGTCCTGGGAGTGTTTGATGGGGACAGTGTAGAGGGAGCTTTACTCTGTATCAAACCCAGTGTTATACCTGTCCTGGGAGTGGTTGATGGGGACAGTGTAGAGGGAGCTTTACTCTGTATCTAACCCCGTGCTGTACCTGTCCTGGGAGTGTTTGATGGGGACAGTGTAGAGGGAGTTTTACTCTGTATCTAACCCCGTCCTGTACCTGTCGTGGGAGTGTTTGATGGGGACAGTGTAGAGGGAGCATTACTCTGTATCTAACCCCGTGCTGTACCTGTCGTGGGAGTGTTTGATGGAGACAGTGTAGTGGGAGCTTTACTCTGTATCTAACCCCGTGCTGTACCTGTCCTGGGCGTGTTTGATGGGGACAGTGTAGAGGGAGATTTACTCTGAATCTAACCCCGTGCTGTACCTGTCGTGGGAGTGTTTGATGGGGACAGTGTAGAGGGAGCTTTACTCTGTATCTAACCCCATGCTGTACCTGTCCTGGGAGTGTTTGATGGGGACTGTGTAGAGGGAGCTTTACTCTGTATCTAACCCCGTGCTGTACCTATCCTGGGAGTGTTTGATGGGGTCAGTGTAGAGGGAGCTTCACTCTGTATCTAAATCCGTGCTGTGCCTGTCCTGGGAGTGTTTGATGGGGAAAGTGTAGAGGGAGCTTTACTCTGTATCTAACCCCGTGCTGTACCTGTCCTGGGAAAGTTTGATGGGGACAGTGTAGAGTGAGCTTTACTCTGTCTCTAACGGCGTGCTGTACCTCTCCTGGAAGTGTTTGATGGGGACATTGTAGAGGGAGCTTTACTCTGTATCTAACCCCGTGCTGTACCTGTCCTGGGAGTGTTTGATGGGGACAGTGTAGAGGGAGCTTTACTCTGTATCTAACCCCATTCTGTACCTGTCCCGGGAGTGTTTGATGGGGACAATGTAGAGTGAGCTTTACTCTGTATCTAACCCCGTGCTGTACCTGTCCTGGGAGTGTTTCATGGGGACAGTGTAGAGGGAGCTTTACTCTGTATCTAACCCCGTGCTGTACCTGACCTGGGAGTGTTTAATGGGGACAGTGTAGAGGGAGCTTTACTCTGTATCTAACCCCGTGCTGTACCTGTCCTGGGAGTGTTTCATGGGGACAGTGTAGAGGGAGCTTCACTCTGTATCTAAATCCGTGCTGTACCTGTCCTGGGAGTGTTTGATGGGGACAGTGTCGAGGGAGCTTTACTCTGTATCTAACCCCGTGCTGTACCTGTCCTGGGAGTGTTTGATGGGGACAGTGTCGAGGGAGCTTTACTCTGTATCTAACCCTGTGCTGTACCTGTCCTTGGAGTGTTCAATGGGGACAGTGTAGAGGGAGCTTTACTCTGTATCTAACCGCGTGCTGTACCTGTCCTGGGAGAGTTTGATGGGGACAGTGTAGAGGGAGCTTTACTCTGTATCTAACCCCGTGCTGTACCTGTCCTGGGAATGTTTGATGGGGACAGTGTAGAGGGAGCTTTACTCTGTATCTAACCCCGTGCTGTACCTGTCCTGGGAGTGTTTGATGGGGACAGTGTAGAGGGAGCTTTACTCTGTATCTACCCACGTGCTGTACCTGTCCTGGGCGTGTTTGATGGACACAGTGTAGAGGGAGCTTTACTCTGTATCTAACCCCATGCTGTACCTGTCCTGGGAGTGTTTAATGGGGACAGTGTAGAGGGAGCTTTACTCTGTATCTAACCCCGTGCTGTACCTTTCCTGGGAGTGTTTGATGGGGACAGTGTAGAGGGAGCATTACTCTGTATCTAACCCCGTGCTGTACCTGTCGTGGGAGTGTTTGATGGAGACAGTGTAGTGGGAGCTTTACTCTGTATCTAACCCCGTGCTGTACCTGTCCTGGGCGTGTTTGATGGGGACAGTGTAGAGGGAGATTTACTCTGTATCTAACCCCGTGCTGTACCTGTCGTGGGAGTGTTTGATGGGGACAGTGTAGAGGGAGCTTTACTCTGTATCTAACCCCATGCTGTACCTGTCCTGGGAGTGTTTGATGGGGACTGTGTAGAGGGAGCTTTACTCTGTATCTAACCCCGTGCTGTACCTATCCTGGGAGTGTTTGATGGGGTCAGTGTAGAGGGAGCTTCACTCTGTATCTAAATCCGTGCTGTGCCTGTCCTGGGAGTGTTTGATGGGGAAAGTGTAGAGGGAGCTTTACTCTGTATCTAACCCCGTGCTGTACCTGTCCTGGGAAAGTTTGATGGGGACAGTGTAGAGGGAGCTTTACTCTGTCTCTAACGGCGTGCTGTACCTCTCCTGGAAGTGTTTGATGGGGACATTGTAGAGGGAGCTTTACTCTGTATCTAACCCCGTGCTGTACCTGTCCTGGGAGTGTTTGATGGGGACAGTGTAGAGGGAGCTTTACTCTGTATCTAACCCCATTCTGTACCTGTCCCGGGAGTGTTTGATGGGGACAATGTAGAGTGAGCTTTACTCTGTATCTAACCCCGTGCTGTACCTGTCCTGGGAGTGTTTCATGGGGACAGTGTAGAGGGAGCTTTACTCTGTATCTAACCCCGTGCTGTACCTGACCTGGGAGTGTTTAATGGGGACAGTGTAGAGGGAGCTTTACTCTGTATCTAACCCCGTGCTGTACCTGTCCTGGGAGTGTTTCATGGGGACAGTGTAGAGGGAGCTTCACTCTGTATCTAAATCCGTGCTGTACCTGTCCTGGGAGTGTTTGATGGGGACAGTGTCGAGGGAGCTTTACTCTGTATCTAACCCCGTGCTGTACCTGTCCTGGGAGTGTTTGATGGGGACAGTGTCGAGGGAGCTTTACTCTGTATCTAACCCTGTGCTGTACCTGTCCTTGGAGTGTTCAATGGGGACAGTGTAGAGGGAGCTTTACTCTGGATCTAACCGCGTGCTGTACCTGTCCTGGGAGAGTTTGATGGGGACAGTGTAGAGGGAGCTTTACTCTGTATCTAACCCCGTGCTGTACCTGTCCTGGGAATGTTTGATGGGGACAGTGTAGAGGGAGCTTTACTCTGTATCTAACCCCGTGCTGTACCTGTCCTGGGAGTGTTTGATGGGGACAGTGTAGAGGGAGCTTTACTCTGTATCTACCCACGTGCTGTACCTGTCCTGGGCGTGTTTGATGGACACAGTGTAGAGGGAGCTTTACTCTGTATCTAACCCCATGCTGTACCTGTCCTGGGAGTGTTTAATGGGGACAGTGTAGAGGGAGCTTTACTCTGTATCTAACCCCGTGCTGTACCTTTCCTGGGAGTGTTTGATGGGGACAGTGTAGAGGGAGCTTTGCTCTGTATCTAAACCCGTGCTGTACATGTCCTGGGAGTGTTTGATGGGGGACAGTGTAGAGGGAGCTTTACTCTGTATCTAACCCCGTGCTGTACATGTCCTGGAAGTGTTTGATGGGGGACAGTGTAGAGGGAGCTTTACTCTGTATCTAACCCCGTGCTGTACCTGTCCTGGGAGTGTTTGATGGGGACAATGTCGAGGGAGCTTTACTCTGTATCTAACCCCGTGCTGTACCTGTCCTGGGAGTGTTTGATGGGGACAGTGTCGAGGGAGTTTTACTCTGTATCTAACCCTGTGCTGTACCTGTCCTTGGAGTGTTCAATGGGGACAGTGTAGAGGGAGCTTTACTCTGTATCTAACCGCGTGCTGTACCTGTCCTGGGAGAGTTTGATGGGGACAGTGTAGAGGGAGCTTTACTCTGTATCTAACCACGTGCTGTACCTGTCCTGGGCGTGTTTGATGGAGACAGTGTAGAGGGAGCTTTACTCTATATCTAACGCCGTGCTGTATCTTTCCTGGGAGTGTTTGATGGGGACAGTGTAGAGGGAGCTTTGTTCTGTATCTAACCCCGTGCTGTACCTGTCCTGGAAGTGTTTGATGGGGGACAGTGTAGAGGGAGCTTTACTCTGTATCGAACCCCGTGCTGTACCTATCCTGGGAGTGTTTGATGGGGACAGTGTAGAGGGAGCTTTACTCTGTATCTAACCCCGTGCTGTACCTGTCCTGGGAGTGTTTGATGGGGACAGTGTCGAGAGAGCTTTACTTTGTATCTAACACCGTGCTGTACCTGTGCTGGGAGTGTTTGATGGGGACAGTGTAGAGGGAGCTTTACTCTGTATCAAACCCCGTGTTATACCTGTCCTGGGAGTGGTTGATGGGGACAGTGTAGAGGGAGCTTTACTCTGTATCTAACCCCGTGCTGTACCTGTCCTGGGAGTGTTTGATGGGGACAGTGTAGAGGGAGTTTTACTCTGTATCTAACCCCGTCCTGTACCTGTCGTGGGAGTGTTTGATGGGGACAGTGTAGAGGGAGCATTACTCTGTATCTAACCCCGTGCTGTACCTGTCGTGGGAGTGTTTGATGGAGACAGTGTAGTGGGAGCTTTACTCTGTATCTAACCCCGTGCTGTACCTGTCCTGGGCGTGTTTGATGGGGACAGTGTAGAGGGAGATTTACTCTGTATCTAACCCCGTGCTGTACCTGTCGTGGGAGTGTTTGATGGGGACAGTGTAGAGGGAGCTTTACTCTGTATCTAACCCCATGCTGTACCTGTCCTGGGAGTGTTTGATGGGGACTGTGTAGAGGGAGCTTTACTCTGTATCTAACCCCGTGCTGTACCTATCCTGGGAGTGTTTGATGGGGTCAGTGTAGAGGGAGCTTCACTCTGTATCTAAATCCGTGCTGTGCCTGTCCTGGGAGTGTTTGATGGGGAAAGTGTAGAGGGAGCTTTACTCTGTATCTAACCCCGTGCTGTACCTGTCCTGGGAGAGTTTGGTGGGGACAGTGTAGAGGGAGCTTTACTCTGTCTCTAACGGCGTGCTGTACCTCTCCTGGAAGTGTTTGATGGGGACATTGTAGAGGGAGCTTTACTCTGTATCTAACCCCGTGCTGTACCTGTCCTGGGAGTGTTTGATGGGGACAGTGTAGAGGGAGCTTTACTCTGTATCTAACCCCATTCTGTACCTGTCCCGGGAGTGTTTGATGGGGACAATGTAGAGTGAGCTTTACTCTGTATCTAACCCCGTGCTGTACCTGTCCTGGGAGTGTTTCATGGGGACAGTGTAGAGGGAGCTTTACTCTGTATCTAACCCCGTGCTGTACCTGACCTGGGAGTGTTTAATGGGGACAGTGTAGAGGGAGCTTTACTCTGTATCTAACCCCGTGCTGTACCTGTCCTGGGAGTTTTTGATGTGGACAGTGTAGAGGGAGCTTTATTCTGTATCTAACCCCGTGCTGTACCTGTCCTGGGAGTGTTTGATGGGGACAGTGTAGAGGGAGCTTTACTCTGTATCTAACCCCATGCTGTACCTGTCCTGGGAGTGTTTAATGGGGACAGTGTAGAGGGATCTTTACTCTGTATCTAACCCCGTGCTGTACCTTTCCTGGGAGTGTTTGATGAGGACAGTGTAGAGGGAGCTTTGCTCTGTATCTAACCCCGTGCTGTACATGTCCTGGGAGTGTTTGATGGGGGACAGTGTAGAGGGAGCTTTACTCTGTATCTAACCTCGTGCTGTACATGTCCTGGAAGTGTTTGATGGGGGACAGTGTAGAGGGAGCTTTACTCTGTATCTAACCCCGTGCTGTACCTGTCCTGGGAGTGTTTGATGGGGACAGTGTCGAGGGAGCTTTACTCTGTATCTAACCCCGTGCTGTACCTGTCCTGGGAGTGTTTGATGGGGACAGTGTCGAGGGAGCTTTACTCTGTATCTAACCCTGTGCTGTACCTGTCCTTGGAGTGTTCAATGGGGACAGTGTAGAGGGAGCTTTACTCTGTATCTAACCGCGTGCTGTACCTGTCCTGGGAGAGTTTGATGGGGACAGTGTAGAGGGAGCTTTACTCTGTATCTAACCCCGTGCTGTACCTGTCCTGGGAATGTTTGATGGGGACAGTCTAGAGGGAGCTTTACTCTGTATCTAACCCCGTGCTGTACCTGTCCTGGGAGTGTTTGATGGGGACAGTGTAGAGGGAGCTTTACTCTGTATCTACCCACGTGCTGTACCTGTCCTGGGCGTGTTTGATGGACACAGTGTAGAGGGAGCTTTACTCTGTATCTAACGCCGTGCTGTAACTTTCCTGGGAGTGTTTGATGGGGACAGTGTAGAGGGAGCTTTGTTCTGTATCTAACCCCGTGCTGTACCTGTCCTGGAAGTGTTTGATGGGGGACAGTTTAGAGGAAGCTTTACTCTGTATCTAACCCCGTGCTGTACATGTCCTGGGAGTGTTTGATGGGGGACAGTGTAGAGAGAGCTTTACTCTGTATCTAACCCCGTGCTGTACATGTCCTGGAAGTGTTTGATGGGGACAGTGTCGAGGGAGCTTTACTCTGTATCTAACCCCATGCCCCACCTGTCCTGGGAGTGTTTGATGGGGACTGTGTAGAGGGAGCTTTACTCTGTATCTAACCCCGTGCTGTACCTATCCTGGGAGTGTTTGATGGGGTCAGTGTAGAGGGAGCTTCACTCTGTATCTAAATCCGTGCTGTGCCTGTCCTGGGAGTGTTTGATGGGGAAAGTGTAGAGGGAGCTTTACTCTGTATCTAACCCCGTGCTGTACCTGTCCTGGGAAAGTTTGATGGGGACAGTGTAGAGGGAGCTTTACTCTGTCTCTAACGGCGTGCTGTACCTCTCCTGGAAGTGTTTGATGGGGACATTGTAGAGGGAGCTTTACTCTGTATCTAACCCCGTGCTGTACCTGTCCTGGGAGTGTTTGATGGGGACAGTGTAGAGGGAGCTTTACTCTGTATCTAACCCCATTCTGTACCTGTCCCGGGAGTGTTTGATGGGGACAATGTAGAGTGAGCTTTACTCTGTATCTAACCCCGTGCTGTACCTGTCCTGGGAGTGTTTCATGGGGACAGTGTAGAGGGAGCTTTACTCTGTATCTAACCCCGTGCTGTACCTGACCTGGGAGTGTTTAATGGGGACAGTGTAGAGGGAGCTTTACTCTGTATCTAACCCCGTGCTGTACCTGTCCTGGGAGTGTTTCATGGGGACAGTGTAGAGGGAGCTTCACTCTGTATCTAAATCCGTGCTGTACCTGTCCTGGGAGTGTTTGATGGGGACAGTGTCGAGGGAGCTTTACTCTGTATCTAACCCCGTGCTGTACCTGTCCTGGGAGTGTTTGATGGGGACAGTGTCGAGGGAGCTTTACTCTGTATCTAACCCTGTGCTGTACCTGTCCTTGGAGTGTTCAATGGGGACAGTGTAGAGGGAGCTTTACTCTGTATCTAACCGCGTGCTGTACCTGTCCTGGGAGAGTTTGATGGGGACAGTGTAGAGGGAGCTTTACTCTGTATCTAACCCCGTGCTGTACCTGTCCTGGGAATGTTTGATGGGGACAGTGTAGAGGGAGCTTTACTCTGTATCTAACCCCGTGCTGTACCTGTCCTGGGAGTGTTTGATGGGGACAGTGTAGAGGGAGCTTTACTCTGTATCTACCCACGTGCTGTACCTGTCCTGGGCGTGTTTGATGGATACAGTGTAGAGGGAGCTTTACTCTGTATCTAACCCCATGCTGTACCTGTCCTGGGAGTGTTTAATGGGGACAGTGTAGAGGGAGCTTTACTCTGTATCTAACCCCGTGCTGTACCTTTCCTGGGAGTGTTTGATGGGGACAGTGTAGAGGGAGCTTTGCTCTGTATCTAAACCCGTGCTGTACATGTCCTGGGAGTGTTTGATGGGGGACAGTGTAGAGGGAGCTTTACTCTGTATCTAACCCCGTGCTGTACATGTCCTGGAAGTGTTTGATGGGGGACAGTGTAGAGGGAGCTTTACTCTGTATCTAACCCCGTGCTGTACCTGTCCTGGGAGTGTTTGATGGGGACAATGTCGAGGGAGCTTTACTCTGTATCTAACCCCGTGCTGTACCTGTCCTGGGAGTGTTTGATGGGGACAGTGTCGAGGGAGTTTTACTCTGTATCTAACCCTGTGCTGTACCTGTCCTTGGAGTGTTCAATGGGGACAGTGTAGAGGGAGCTTTACTCTGTATCTAACCGCGTGCTGTACCTGTCCTGGGAGAGTTTGATGGGGACAGTGTAGAGGGAGCTTTACTCTGTATCTAACCACGTGCTGTACCTGTCCTGGGCGTGTTTGATGGAGACAGTGTAGAGGGAGCTTTACTCTATATCTAACGCCGTGCTGTACCTTTCCTGGGAGTGTTTGATGGGGACAGTGTAGAGGGAGCTTTGTTCTGTATCTAACCCCGTGCTGTACCTGTCCTGGAAGTGTTTGATGGGGGACAGTGTAGAGGGAGCTTTACTCTGTATCGAACCCCGTGCTGTACCTATCCTGGGAGTGTTTGATGGCGACAGTGTAGAGGGAGCTTTACTCTGTATCTAACCCCGTGCTGTACCTGTCCTGGGAGTGTTTGATGGGGACAGTGTCGAGAGAGCTTTACTTTGTATCTAACACCGTGCTGTACCTGTGCTGGGAGTGTTTGATGGGGACAGTGTAGAGGGAGCTTTACTCTGTATCAAACCCCGTGTTATACCTGTCCTGGGAGTGGTTGATGGGGACAGTGTAGAGGGAGCTTTACTCTGTATCTAACCCCGTGCTGTACCTGTCCTGGGAGTGTTTGATGGGGACAGTGTAGAGGGAGTTTTACTCTGTATCTAACCCCGTCCTGTACCTGTCGTGGGAGTGTTTGATGGGGACAGTGTAGAGGGAGCATTACTCTGTATCTAACCCCGTGCTGTACCTGTCGTGGGAGTGTTTGATGGAGACAGTGTAGTGGGAGCTTTACTCTGTATCTAACCCCGTGCTGTACCTGTCCTGGGCGTGTTTGATGGGGACAGTGTAGAGGGAGATTTACTCTGTATCTAACCCCATGCTGTACCTGTCCTGGGAGTGTTTGATGGGGACTGTGTAGAGGGAGCTTTACTCTGTATCTAACCCCGTGCTGTACCTATCCTGGGAGTGTTTGATGGGGTCAGTGTAGAGGGAGCTTCACTCTGTATCTAAATCCGTGCTGTGCCTGTCCTGGGAGTGTTTGATGGGGAAAGTGTAGAGGGAGCTTTACTCTGTATCTAACCCCGTGCTGTACCTGTCCTGGGAGAGTTTGGTGGGGACAGTGTAGAGGGAGCTTTACTCTGTCTCTAACGGCGTGCTGTACCTCTCCTGGAAGTGTTTGATGGGGACATTGTAGAGGGAGCTTTACTCTGTATCTAACCCCGTGCTGTACCTGTCCTGGGAGTGTTTGATGGGGACAGTGTAGAGGGAGCTTTACTCTGTATCTAACCCCATTCTGTACCTGTCCCGGGAGTGTTTGATGGGGACAATGTAGAGTGAGCTTTACTCTGTATCTAACCCCGTGCTGTACCTGTCCTGGGAGTGTTTCATGGGGACAGTGTAGAGGGAGCTTTACTCTGTATCTAACCCCGTGCTGTACCTGACCTGGGAGTGTTTAATGGGGACAGTGTAGAGGGAGCTTTACTCTGTATCTAACCCCGTGCTGTACCTGTCCTGGGAGTTTTTGATGTGGACAGTGTAGAGGGAGCTTTATTCTGTATCTAACCCCGTGCTGTACCTGTCCTGGGAGTGTTTGATGGGGACAGTGTAGAGGGAGCTTTACTCTGTATCTAACCCCATGCTGTACCTGTCCTGGGAGTGTTTAATGGGGACAGTGTAGAGGGATCTTTACTCTGTATCTAACCCCGTGCTGTACCTTTCCTGGGAGTGTTTGATGAGGACAGTGTAGAGGGAGCTTTGCTCTGTATCTAACCCCGTGCTGTACATGTCCTGGGAGTGTTTGATGGGGGACAGTGTAGAGGGAGCTTTACTCTGTATCTAACCTCGTGCTGTACATGTCCTGGAAGTGTTTGATGGGGGACAGTGTAGAGGGAGCTTTACTCTGTATCTAACCCCGTGCTGTACCTGTCCTGGGAGTGTTTGATGGGGACAGTGTCGAGGGAGCTTTACTCTGTATCTAACCCCGTGCTGTACCTGTCCTGGGAGTGTTTGATGGGGACAGTGTCGAGGGAGCTTTACTCTGTATCTAACCCTGTGCTGTACCTGTCCTTGGAGTGTTCAATGGGGACAGTGTAGAGGGAGCTTTACTCTGTATCTAACCGCGTGCTGTACCTGTCCTGGGAGAGTTTGATGGGGACAGTGTAGAGGGAGCTTTACTCTGTATCTAACCCCGTGCTGTACCTGTCCTGGGAATGTTTGATGGGGACAGTCTAGAGGGAGCTTTACTCTGTATCTAACCCCGTGCTGTACCTGTCCTGGGAGTGTTTGATGGGGACAGTGTAGAGGGAGCTTTACTCTGTATCTACCCACGTGCTGTACCTGTCCTGGGCGTGTTTGATGGACACAGTGTAGAGGGAGCTTTACTCTGTATCTAACGCCGTGCTGTAACTTTCCTGGGAGTGTTTGATGGGGACAGTGTAGAGGGAGCTTTGTTCTGTATCTAACCCCGTGCTGTACCTGTCCTGGAAGTGTTTGATGGGGGACAGTTTAGAGGAAGCTTTACTCTGTATCTAACCCCGTGCTGTACATGTCCTGGGAGTGTTTGATGGGGGACAGTGTAGAGAGAGCTTTACTCTGTATCTAACCCCGTGCTGTACATGTCCTGGAAGTGTTTGATGGGGACAGTGTCGAGGGAGCTTTACTCTGTATCTAACCCCATGCCCCACCTGTCCTAGGAGTGTTTGATGGGGACAATGTAGAGTGAGCTTTACTCTGTATCTAACCCCGTGCTGTACCTGTCCTGGGAGTGTTTCATGGGGACAGTGTAGAGGGAGCTTTACTCTGTATCTAACCCCGTGCTATACCTGACCTGGGAGTGTTTAATGGGGACAGTGTAGAGGGAGCTTTACTCTGTATCTAACCCCGTGCTGTACCTGTCCTGGGAGTGTTTGATGTGGACAGTGTAGAGGGAGCTTTACTCTGTATCTAACCCCGTGCTGTACCTGTCCTGGGAGTGTTTGATGGGGACAGTGTAGAGGGAGCTTTACTCTGTATCTAACCCCGTGCTGTACCTGGCCTGGGAGTGTTTAATGGGGACAGTGTAGTGGGAGCTTTACTCTGTATCTAACCCCGTGCTTTACCTGTCCTGGGAGTGTTTGACGGGGACAGTGTAGAGGGAGCTTTACTCTGTATCTAACCCCATGCTGTACCTGTCCTGGGAGTGTTTGATGGGGACAGTGTAGAGAGAGCTTTACTCTGTATCTAACCCCGTGCTGTACATGTCCTGGAAGTGTTTGATGGGGACAGTGTCGAGGGAGCTTTACTCTGTATCTAACCCCATGCTGTACCTGTCCTGGGAGTGTTTGATGGGGACAATGTAGAGTGAGCTGTACTCTGTATCTAACCACGTGCTGTACCTGTCCTGCGAGTGTTTGATCGGGACAGTGTCGAGGCAGCTTTACTTTGTATCTAACCCCGTGCTGTACCTGACCTGGGAGTGTTTAATGGGGAAGGTGTAGAGGGAGCTTTACTCTGTATCTAACCCCGTGCTGTACCTGTCCTGTGAGTATTTGATGTGGACAGTGTAGAGGGAGCTTTACTCTGTATCTAACCCCGTGCTGTACCTGTCCTGGGAGTGTTTGATGGGGACAGCGTAGAGGGAGCTTTACTCTGTATCTAACCCCATGCTGCACCTGTCCTGGGAGTGTTTAATGGGGACAGTGTAGAGGGAGCTTTACTCTGTATCTAACCCCGTGCTGTACCTTTCCTGGGAGTGTTTGATGGGGACAGTGTAGAGGGAGATTTGCTCTGTATCTAACCCCGTGCTGTACATGTCCTGGGAGTGTTTAATGGGGGACAGTATAGAGGGAGCTTTACTCTGTATCTAACCCCGTGCTGTACATGTCCTGGAACTGTTTGATGGGGGACAGTGTAGAGGGAGCTTTACTCTGTATCTAACCCCGTGCTGTACCTGTCCTGGGAGTGTTTGATGGGGACAGTGTCGAGGGAGCTTTACTCAGTATCTAACCCCGTGCTGTACCTGTCCTGGGAATGTTTGATGGGGACAGTGTAGAGGGAGCTTTACTCTGTATCTAACGCCGTGCTGTACCTTTCCTGGGAGTGTTTGATGGGGACAGTGTAGAGGGAGCTTTACTCTGTATCTAACCCCGTGCTGTACCTGACCTGGGAGTGTTTAATGGGGACAGTGTAGAGGGAGCTTTACTCTGTATCTAACCCCCTGCTGTACCTGTCCTGGGAGTGTTTGATGTGGACAGTGTAGAGGGAGCTTTACTCTGTATCTAAGCCCGTGCTGTACCTGTCCTGGGAGTGTTTGATGGGGACAGTGTCGAGGGAGCTTTACTCTGTATCTAACCCCATGCTGTACCTGTCCTGGGAGTGTTTGATGGGGACAGTGTAGAGGGAGCTTTACTCTGTATCTAACCCCGTGCTGTCCCTTTCCTGGAAGTGTTTGATGGGGACAGTGTAGAGGGAGCTTTGCTCTGTATCTAACCTTGTGCTGTACATGTCCTGGGAGTGTTTGATGGGGGACAGTGTAGAGGGAGCTTTACTCTGTATCTAACACCGTGCTGTACATGTCCTGGAAGTGTTTGATGGGGGAGAGTGTAGAGGGAGCTTTACTCTGTATCTAACCCCGTGCTGTACCTGTCCTGGGAGTGTTTGATGGGGACAGTGTCGAGGGAGCTTTACTCTGTATCTAACCCCGTGCTGTACCTGTCCTGGGAGTGTTTGATGGGGACAGTGTCGAGGGAGCTTTACTCTGTATCTAACCCTGTGCTGTACCTGTCCTTGGAGTGTTCAATGGGGACAGTGTAGAGGGAGCTTTACTCTGTACCTTACCCCGTGCTGTACCTGTCCTGGGAGTGTTTGATGGGGGCAGTGCAGAGGGAGCTTTACTCTGTATCTAACCCCGTGCTGTATCTGTCCTGGTAGTGTTTGATGGGGACAGTGTAGAGGGAGCTTTACTCTGCATCTAACCCCGTGCTGTACCTGTCCTGGGCGTATTTGATGGGGACAGTGTAGAGGGAGATTTACTCTGTATCTAACCCCGTGCTGTACCTGTCGTGGGAGTGTTTGATGTGGACAGTGTAGAGGGAGCTTTACTCTGTATCTAACCCCATGCTGTACCTGTCCTGGGTGTGTTTGATGGGGACTGTGTAGAGGGAGCTTTACTCTGTATCTAACCCCGTGCTGTACCTATCCTGGGAGTGTTTGATGGGGTCAGTGTAGAGGGAGCTTCACTCTGTATCTAACCCCGTGCTGTACCTGTCCTGGGAGTGTTTCATGGGGACAGTGTAGAGGGAGCTTTACTCTGTATCTAACCCCATGCTGTACCTGACCTGGGAGCGTTTAATGGGGACAGTGTAGAGGGAGCTTTACTCTGTATCTAACCCCGTGCTGTACCTGTCCTGGGAGTGTTTGATGTGGACAGTGTAGAGGGAGCTTTACTCTGTATCTAACCCCGTGCTGTACCTGTCCTGGGAGTGTTTGATGGGGACAGTGTAGAGGGAGCTTTACTCTGTATCTAACCCCATGCTGTACCTGTCCTGGGAGTGTTTCATGGCGACAGTGTAGAGGGAGCTTTACTCTGTATCTAACCCCGTGCTGTACCTTTCCTGGGAGTGTTTGATGGGGACAGTGTAGAGGGAGTTTTGCTCTGTATCTAACCCCGTGCTGTACATGTCCTGGGAGTGTTTGATGGGGGACAGTGTAGAGGGAGCTTTACTCTGTATCGAACCCCGTGCTGTACCTGTCCTGGGAGTGTTTGATGGGGACAGTGTCGAGGGAGCTTTACTCTGTATCTAACCCCGTGCTGTACCTGTCCTGGGAGTGTTTGATGGGGGACAGTGTCGAGAGAGCTTTACTTTGTATCTAACCGCGTGCTGTAACTGTCCTGGGAGAGTTTGATGGGGACAGTGTAGAGGGAGCTTTACTCTGTATCTAACCCCGTGCTGTACCTGTCCTGGGAATGTTTGATGGGGACAGTGTAGAGGGAGCTTTACTCTGTATCTAACGCCGTGATGTACCTTTCCTGGGAGTGTTTGATGGGGACAGTGTAGAGGGAGCTTTACTCTGTATCTAACCCCGTGCTGTGCCTGTCCTGGGAGTGTTTGATGGGGGACAGTTTAGAGGGAGCTTTACTCTGTATCTAACCCCGTGCTGTACATGTCCTGGGAATGTTTGATGGGGACAGTGTAGTGGGAGCTTTACTCTGTATCTAACCCCGTGCTGTACCTGTCCTGGGAGTGGTTGATGGGGACAGTGTAGAGGGAGCTTTACTCTGTATCTAACCCCGTGCTGTACATGTCCTGGGAATGTTTGATGGGGACAGTGTAGTGGGAGCTTTACTCTGTATCTAACCCCGTGCTGTACCTGTCCTGGGAGTGGTTGATGGGGACAGTGTAGAGGGAGCTTTACTCTGTATCTAACCCCGTGCTGTACCTGTCCTGGGAGTGTTTGATGGGGACAGTGTAGAGGGAGCTTTACTCTGTATCTAACCCCGTCCTGTTCCTGTCGTGGGAGTGTTTGATGGGGACAGTGTAGAGGGAGCATTACTCTGTATCTAACCCCGTGCAGTACCTGTCGTGGGAGTGTTTGATGGAGACAGTGTAGTGGGAGCTTTACTCTGTATCTAACCCCGTGCTGTACCTGTCCTGGGCGTGTTTGATGGGGACAGTGTAGAGGGAGATTTACTCTGTATCTAACCCCGTGCTGGACATGTCCTGGAAGTGTTTGATGGGGGACAGTGTAGAGGGAGCTTTACTCTGTATCGAACCCCGTGCTGTACCTGTCCTGGGAGTGTTTGATGGGGACAGTGTCGAGGGAGCTTTACTCTGTATCCAACCCCGTGCTGTACCTGACCTGGGAGTGTTTAATGGGGACAGTGTAGAGGGAGCTTTACTCTGTATCTAACCGCGTGCTGTAACTGTCCTGGGAGAGTTTGATGGGGACAGTGTAGAGGGAGCTTTACTCTGTATCTAACCCCGTGCTGTACCTGTCCTGGGAATGTTTGATGGGGACAGTGTAGAGGGAGCTTTACTCTGTATCTAACGCCGTGATGTACCTTTCCTGGGAGTGTTTGATGGGGACAGTGTAGAGGGAGCTTTACTCTGTATCTAACCCCATGCTGTGCCTGTCCTGGGAGTGTTTCATGGGGGACAGTTTAGAGGGAGCTTTACTCTGTATCTAACCCCGTGCTGTACATGTCCTGGGAATGTTTGATGGGGACAGTGTAGTGGGAGCTTTACTCTGTATCTAACCCCGTGCTGTACCTGTCCTGGGAGTGGTTGATGGGGACAGTGTAGAGGGAGCTTTACTCTGTATCTAACCCCGTGCTGTACCTGTCCTGGGCGTGTTTGATGGGGACAGTGTAGAGGGAGATTTACTCTGTATCTAACCCCGTGCTGTACCTGTCGTGGGAGTGTTTGATGGGGACAGTGTAGAGGGAGCTTTACTCTGTATCTAACCCCATGCTGTACCTGTCCTGGGAGTGTTTGATGGGGACTGTGTAGAGGGAGCTTTACTCTGTATCTAACCCCGTGCTGTACCTATCCTGGGAGTGTTTGATGGGGTCAGTGTAGAGGGAGCTTCACTCTGTATCTAACCCCGTGCTGTACCTGTCCTGGGAGTGTTTCATGGGGACAGTGTAGAGGGAGCTTTACTCTGTATCTAACCCCATGCTGTACCTGACCTGGGAGCGTTTAATGGGGACAGTGTAGAGGGAGCTTTACTCTGTATCTAACCCCGTGCTGTACCTGTCTTGGGAGTGTTTGATGTGGACAGTGTAGAGGGAGCTTTACTCTGTATCTAACCCCGTGCTGTACCTGTCCTGGGAGTGTTTGATGGGGACAGTGTAGAGGGAGCTTTACTCTGTATCTAACCCCATGCTGTACCTGTCCTGGGAGTGTTTGATGGGGACAGTGTAGAGGGAGCTTTACTCTGTATCTAACCCCGTGCTGTACCTTTCCTGGGAGTGTTTGATGGGGACAGTGTAGAGGGAGCTTTGCTCTGTATCTAACCCCGTGCTGTACATGTCCTGGGAGTGTTTGATCGGGGACAGTGTAGAGGGAGCTTTACTCTGTATCTAACCCCGTGCTGTACATGTCCTGGAAGTGTTTGATGGGGGACAGTGTAGAGGGAGCTTTACTCTGTATCGAACCCCGTGCTGTACCTGTCCTGGGAGTGTTTGATGGGGACAGTGTCGAGGGAGCTTTACTCTGTATCCAACCCCGTGCTGTACCTGTCCTGGGAGTGTTTGATGGGGACAGTGTCGAGAGAGCTTTACTTTGTATCTAACCCCGTGCTGTACCTGTCCTGGGAGTGTTTGATGGGGACAGTGTAGAGGGAGCTTTACTCTGTATCTAACGTCGTGCTATACCTGTCCTGGGAGTGGTTGATGGGGACAGTGTAGAGGGAGCTTTACTCTGTATCTAACCCCATGCTGTACCTGTCCTGGGAGTGTTTGATGGGGACAGTGTAGAGGTAGCTTTACTCTGTATCTAACCCCGTCCTGTACCTGTCGTGGGAGTGTTTGATGGGGACAGTGTAGAGGGAGCATTATTCTGTATCTAACCCCGTGCTGTACCTGTCGTGGGAGAGTTTGATGGGGACAGTGTAGAGGGAGCTTTACTCTGTCTCTAACGGCGTGCTGTACCTCTCCTGGAAGTGTTTGATGGGGACATTGTAGAGGGAGCTTTACTCTGCATCTAACCCCGTGCTGTACCTGTCCTGGGAGTGTTTGATGGGGACAGTGTAGAGGGAGCTTTACTCTGTATCTAACCCCATGCTGTACCTGTCCCGGGAGTGTTTGATGGGGACAATGTAGAGTGAGCTTTACTCTGTATCTAACCCCGTGCTGTACCTGTCCTGGGAGTGTTTCATGGGGACAGTGTAGAGGGAGCTTTACTCTGTATCTAACCCCGTGCTGTACCTGACCTGGGAGTGTTTAATGGGGACGGTGTAGAGGGAGCTTTACTCTGTATCTAACCCCGTGCTGTACCTGTCCTGGGAGTATTTGATGTGGACAGTGTAGAGGGAGCTTTACTCTGTATCTAACCCCGTGCTGTACCTGTCCTGGGAGTGTTTGATGGGGACAGTGTAGAGGGAGCTTTACTCTGTATCTAACCCCATGCTGTACCTGTCCTGGGAGTGTTTAATGGGGACAGTGTAGAGGGAGCTTTACTCTGTATCTAACCCCGTGCTGTACCTTTCCTGGGAGTGTTTGATGGGGACAGTGTAGAGGGAGCTTTGCTCTGTATCTAAACCCGTGCTGTACATGTCCTGGGGGTGTTTGATGGGGGACAGTGTAGAGGGAGCTTTACTCTGTATCTAACCCCGTGCTGTACATGTCCTGGAAGTGTTTGATGGGGGACAGTGTAGAGGGAGCTTTACTCTGTATCTAACCCCGTGCTGTACCTGTCCTGGGAGTGTTTGATGGGGACAATGTTGAGGGAGCTTTACTCTGTATCTAACCCCGTGCTGTACCTGTCCTGGGAGTGTTTGATGGGGACAGTGTCGAGGGAGTTTTACTCTGTATCTAACCCTGTGCTGTACCTGTCCTTGGAGTGTTCAATGGGGACAGTGTAGAGGGAGCTTTACTCTGTATCTAACCGCGTGCTGTACCTGTCCTGGGAGAGTTTGATGGGGACAGTGTAGAGGGAGCTTTACTCTGTATCTAACCACGTGCTGTACCTGTCCTGGGCGTGTTTGATGGAGACAGTGTAGAGGGAGCTTTACTCTATATCTAACGCCGTGCTGTACCTTTCCTGGGAGTGTTTGATGGGGACAGTGTAGAGGGAGCTTTGTTCTGTATCTAACCCCGTGCTGTACCTGTCCTGGAAGTGTTTGATGGGGACAATGTTGAGGGAGCTTTACTCTGTATCTAACCCCGTGCTGTACCTGTCCTGGGAGTGTTTGATGGGGACAGTGTCGAGGGAGTTTTACTCTGTATCTAACCCTGTGCTGTACCTGTCCTTGGAGTGTTCAATGGGGACAGTGTAGAGGGAGCTTTACTCTGTATCTAACCGCGTGCTGTACCTGTCCTGGGAGAGTTTGATGGGGACAGTGTAGAGGGAGCTTTACTCTGTATCTAACCACGTGCTGTACCTGTCCTGGGCGTGTTTGATGGAGACAGTGTAGAGGGAGCTTTACTCTATATCTAACGCCGTGCTGTACCTTTCCTGGGAGTGTTTGATGGGGACAGTGTAGAGGGAGCTTTGTTCTGTATCTAACCCCGTGCTGTACCTGTCCTGGAAGTGTTTGATGGGGGACAGTGTAGAGGGAGCTTTACTCTGTATCGAACCCCGTGCTGTACCTATCCTGGGAGTGTTTGATGGGGACAGTGTGGAGGGAGCTTTACTCTGTATCTAGCCCCGTGCTGTACCTGTCCTGGGAGTGTTTGATGGGGACAGTGTAGAGGGAGTTTTACTCTGTATCTAACCCCGTCCTGTACCTGTCCTGGGAGTGTTTGATGGGGACAGTGTAGAGGGAGTTTTACTTTGTATCTAACCCCGTGCTGTACCTGTCCTGGGAGTGTTTGATGGGGACAGTGTAGAGGGAGTTTTACTCTGTATCTAACCCCGTCCTGTACCTGTCGTGGGAGTGTTTGATTGGGACAGTGTAGAGGGAGCATTACTCTGTATCTAACCCCGTGCTGTACCTGTCGTGGGAGTGTTTGATGGAGACAGTGTAGTGGGAGCTTTACTCTGTATCTAACCCCGTGCTGTACCTGTCCTGGGCGTGTTTGATGGGGACAGTGTAGAGGGAGATTTACTCTGTATCTAACCCCGTGCTGTACCTGTCGTGGGAGTGTTTGATGGGGACAGTGTAGAGGGAGATTTACTCTGTATCTAACCCCATGCTGTACCTGTCCTGGGAGTGTTTGATGGGCACTGTGTAGAGGGAGCTTTACTCTGTATCTAACCCCGTGCTGTACCTATTCTGGGAGTGTTTGATGGGGTCAGTGTAGAGGGAGCTTCACTCTGTATCTAAATCCGTGCTGTGCCTGTCCTGGGAGTGTTTGATGGGGAAAGTGTAGAGGGAGCTTTACTCTGTATCTAACCCCGTGCTGTACCTGTCCTGGGAGAGTTTGATGGGGACAGTGTAGAGGGAGCTTTACTCTGTCTCTAACGGTGTGCTGTACCTCTCCTGGAAGTGTTTGATGGGGACATTGTAGAGGGAGCTTTACTCTGTATCTAACCCCGTGCTGTACCTGTCCTGGGAGTGTTTGATGGGGACAGTGTAGAGGGAGCTTTACTCTGTATCTAACCCCATTCTGTACCTGTCCCGGGAGTGTTTGATGGGGACAATGTAGAGTGAGCTTTACTCTGTATCTAACCCCGTGCTGTACCTGTCCTGGGAGTGTTTCATGGGGACAGTGTAGAGGGAGCTTTACTCTGTATCTAACCCCGTGCTGTACCTGACCTGGGAGTGTTTAATGGGGACAGTGTAGAGGGAGCTTTACTCTGTATCTAACCCCGTGCTGTACCTGTCCTGGGAGTATTTGATGTGGACAGTGTAGAGGGACCTTTACTCTGTATCTAACCCCGTGCTGTACCTGTCCTGGGAGTGTTTGATGGGGACAGTGTAGAGGGAGCTTTACTCTGTATCTAACCCCATGCTGTACCTGTCCTGGGAGTGTTTAATGGGGACAGTGGAGAGGGATCTTTACTCTGTATCTAACCCCGTGCTGTACCTTTCCTGGGAGTGTTTGATGGGGACAGTGTAGAGGGAGCTTTGCTCTGTATCTAACCCCGTGCTGTACATGTCCTGGGAGTGTTTGATGGGGGACAGTGTAGAGGGAGCTTTACTCTGTATCTAACCCCGTGCTGTACCTGTCCTGGGAGTGTTTGATGGGGACAGTGTCGAGGGAGCTTTACTCTGTATCTAACCCCGTGCTGTACCTGTCCTGGGAGTGTTTGATGGGGACAGTGTCGAGGGAGCTTTACTCTGTATCTAACCCTGTGCTGTACCTGTCCTTGGAGTGTTCAATGGGGACAGTGTAGAGGGAGCTTTACTCTGTATCTAACCGCGTGCTGTACCTGTCCTGGGAGAGTTTGATGGGGACAGTGTAGAGGGAGCTTTACTCTGTATCTAACCCCGTGCTGTACCTGTCCTGGGAATGTTTGATGGGGACAGTGTAGAGGGAGCTTTACTCTGTATCTAACGTCGTGCTGTACCTGTCCTGGGAGTGTTTGATGGGGACAGTGTAGAGGGAGCTTTACTCTGTATCTACCCACGTGCTGTACCTGTCCTGGGCGTGTTTGATGGAGACAGTGTAGAGGGAGCTTTACTCTGTATCTAACGCCGTGCTATAACTTTCCTGGGAGTGTTTGATGGGGACAGTGTAGAGGGAGCTTTGTTCTGTATCTAACCCCGTGCTGTACCTGTCCTGGAAGTGTTTGATGGGGGACAGTTTAGAGGAAGCTTTACTCTGTATCTAACCCCGTGCTGTACATGTCCTGGGAGTGTTTGATGGGGGACAGTGTAGAGAGAGCTTTACTCTGTATCTAACCCCGTGCTGTACATGTCCTGGAAGTGTTTGATGGGGACTGTGTCGAGGGAGCTTTACTCTGTATCTAACCCCATGCTGTACCTGTCCTGGGAGTGTTTGATGGGGACAATGTAGAGTGAGCTTTACTCTGTATCTAACCCCGTGCTGTACCTGTCCTGGGAGTGTTTCATGGGGACAGTGTAGAGGGAGCTTTACTCTGTATCTAACCCCGTGCTATACCTGACCTGGGAGTGTTTAATGGGGACAGTGTAGAGGGAGCTTTACTCTGTATCTAACCCCGTGCTGTACCTGTCCTGGGAGTGTTTGATGTGGACAGTGTAGAGGGAGCTTTACTCTGTATCTAACCCCGTGCTGTACCTGTCCTGGGAGTGTTTGATGGGGACAGTGTAGAGGGAGCTTTACTCTGTATCTAACCCCGTGCTGTACCTGGCCTGGGAGTGTTTAATGAGGACAGTGTAGTGGGAGCTTTACTCTGTATCTAACCCCGTGCTTTACCTGTCCTGGGAGTGTTTGACGGGGACAGTGTAGAGGGAGCTTTACTCTGTATCTAACCCCATGCTGTACCTGTCCTGCGAGTGTTTGATCGGGACAGTGTCGAGGGAGCTTTACTTTGTATCTAACCCCGTGCTGTACCAGACCTGGGAGTGTTTAATGGGGATAGTGTAGAGGGAGCTTTACTCTGTATCTAACCCCGTGCTGTACCTGTCCTGTGAGTATTTGATGTGGACAGTGTAGAGGGAGCTTTACTCTGTATCTAACCCCGTGCTGTACCTGTCCTGGGAGTGTTTGATGGGGACAGTGTAGAGGGAGCTTTACTCTGTATCTAACCCCATGCTGCACCTGTCCTGGGAGTGTTTAATGGGGACAGTGTAGAGGGAGCTTTACTCTGTATCTAACCCCGTGCTGTACCTTTCCTGGGAGTGTTTGATGGGGACAGTGTAGAGGGAGATTTGCTCTGTATCTAACCCCGTGCTGTACATGTCCTGGGAGTGTTTAATGGGGGACAGTATAGAGGGAGCTTTACTCTGTATCTAACCCCGTGCTGTACATGTCCTGGAACTGTTTGATGGGGGACAGTGTAGAGGGAGCTTTACTCTGTATCTAACCCCGTGCTGTACCTGTCCTGGGAGTGTTTGATGGGGACAGTGTCGAGGGAGCTTTACTCTGTATCTAACCCCGTGCTGTACCTGTCCTGGGAATGTTTGATGGGGACAGTGTAGAGGGAGCTTTACTCTGTATCTAACGCCGTGCTGTACCTTTCCTGGGAGTGTTTGATGGGGACAGTGTAGAGGGAGCTTTGTTCTGTATCTAACCCCGTGCTGTACCTGTCCTGGAAGTGTTTGATGGGGGACAGTTTAGAGGGAGCTTTACTCTGTATCTAACCCCGTGCTGTACATGTCCTGGGAGTGTTTGATGGGGGACAGTGTAGAGGGAGCTTTACTCTGTATCTAACCCCGTGCTGTACCTGTCCTGGGAGTGTTTGATGGGACAGTGTCGAGGGAGCTTTACTTTGTATTTAACCCCGTGCTGTACCTGTCCTGGGAGTGTTTGATGGGGACAGTGTAGAGGGAGCTTTACTCTGTATCTAACCCCGTTCTGTACCTGTCCTGGGAGTGTTTCATTGGGACAGTGTAGAGGGAGCTTTACTCTGTATCTAACCCCGTGCTGTACCTGACCTGGGAGTGTTTAATGGGGACAGTGTAGAGGGAGCTTTACTCTGTATCTAACCCCCTGCTGTACCTGTCCTGGGAGTGTTTGATGTGGACAGTGTAGAGGGAGCTTTACTCTGTATCTAAGCCCGTGCTGTACCTGCCCTGGGAGTGTTTGATGGGGACAGTGTAGAGGGAGCTTTACTCTGTATCTAACCCCATGCTGTACCTGTCCTGGGAGTGTTTGATGGGGACAGTGTAGAGGGAGCTTTACTCTGTATCTAACCCCGTGCTGTCCCTTTCCTGGAAGTGTTTGATGGGGACAGTGTAGAGGGAGCTTTGCTCTGTATCTAACCTCGTGCTGTACATGTCCTGGGAGTGTTTGATGGGGGACAGTGTAGAGGCAGCTTTACTCTGTATCTAACCCCGTGCTGTACATGTCCTGGAAGTGTTTGATGGGGGAGAGTGTAGAGGGAGCTTTACTCTGTATCTAACCCCGTGCTGTACCTGTCCTGGGAGTGTTTGATGGGGACAGTGTCGAGGGAGCTTTACTCTGTATCTAACCCCGTGCTGTACCTGTCCTGGGAGTGTTTGATGGGGACAGTGTCGAGGGAGCATTACTCTGTATCTAACCCTGTGCTGTACCTGTCCTTGGAGTGTTCAATGGGGACAGTGTAGAGGGAGCTTTACTCTGTACCTTACCCCGTGCTGTACCTGTCCTGGGAGTGTTTGATGGGGGCAGTGCAGAGGGAGCTTTACTCTGTATCTAACCCCGTGCTGTATCTGTCCTGGTAGTGTTTGATGGGGACAGTGTAGAGGGAGCTTTACTCTGCATCTAACCCCGTGCTGTACCTGTCGTGGGAGTGTTTGATGGGGACAGTTTAGAGGAAGCTTTACTCTGTATCTAACCCCGTGCTGTACCTGTCCTGGGAGTGTTTGATGGGGACAGTGTAGAGGGAGCTTTACTCTGTATCTAACCCCATGCTGTACCTGTCCTGGGGGTGTTTGATGGGGACAATGTAGAGTGAGCTTTACTCTGTATCTAACCCCGTGCTGTACCTGTCCTGGGATTGTTTGATGGGGACAGTGTAGAGGGAGCTTTACTCTGTATCTAACCCCGTGCTGTACCTGACCTGGGAGTGTTTAATGGGGACAGTGTAGAGGTAGCTTTACTCTGTATCTAACCCCGTGCTTTACCTGTCCTGGGAGTGTTTGACGGGGACAGTGTAGAGGGAGCTTTACTCTGTATCTAACCCCATGCTGTACCTATCCTGGGAGTGTTTGATGGGGACAGTGTAGAGGGAGCTTTACTCTGTATCTAACCCCGTGCTGTACCTTTCCTGGGAGTGTTTGATGAGGACAGTGTAGAGGGAGCTTTGCTCTGTATCTAACCCCGTGCTGTACCTGTCCTGGGAGTGTTTGATCGGGGACAGTGTAGAGGGAGCTTTACTCTGTATCTAACCCCGTGCTGTACATGTCCTGGGAGTCTTTGATCGGGGACAGTGTAGAGGGAGCTTTACTCTGTATCTAACCCCGTGCTGTACCTGTCCTGGGAGTGTTTGATGGGGACAGTGTAGAGGGAGCTTTACTTTGTATCTAACCCAGTGCTGTACCTGTCCCGGGAGTGTTTGATGGGGACAGTGTAGAGGAAGCTTTACTCTGTCTCTAACCGCGTGCTGTACCTGTCCTGGGAGTGTTTGATGGGGACAGTGTCGAGGGAGCTTTACTCTGTATCTAACCCCGTGCTGTACCTGTCCTGGGAGTGGTTGATGGGGATAGTGTAGAGGGAGATTTACTCTGTATCTAACCCCGTCCTCTACCTGTCGTGGGAGTGTTTGATGGGGACAGTGTAGAGGGAGCATTCCTCTGTATCTAACCCCGTGCTGTACCTGTCGTGGGAGTGTTTGATGGAGACACTGTAGAGGGAGCTTTACTCTGTATCTTACCCCGTTCTGTACATGTCCTGGAAGTGTTTGATGAGGGACAGTGTAGAGGGAGCTTTACTCTGTATCTAACCCCGTGCTGTAC
This sequence comes from Scyliorhinus torazame, assembly GCF_047496885.1. Lineage (NCBI taxonomy): Eukaryota > Metazoa > Chordata > Chondrichthyes > Carcharhiniformes > Scyliorhinidae > Scyliorhinus > Scyliorhinus torazame. The sequence continues at coordinate 19,445,817 of NC_092737.1, forward strand.
CTGTCCTGGGAGTGTTTGATGGGGACAGTGTCGAGGGAGCTTTACTCTGTATCTAACCCCGTGCTGTATCTGTCCTGGGAGTGTTTGATGGGGACAGTGTCGAGGGAGCTTTACTTTGTATCTAACCCCGTGCTGTACCTGTCCTGGGAGTGTTTGATGGGGACAGTGTCGAGGGAGCTTTACTCTGTATCTAACCCCGTGCTGTACCTGTCCAGGGAGTGGTTGATGGGGACAGTGTAGAGGGACCTTTACTCTGTATCTAACCCCGTGCTGTACCTGTCCTGGGAGTGTTTGATGGGGACAGTGTAGAGGGAGCTTTACTCTGTATCTAACCCCGTCCTGTACCTGTCGTGGGAGTGTTTGATGGGGACAGTGTAGAGGGAGCATTACTCTGTATCTAACCCCGTGCTGTACCTGTCGTGGGAGTGTTTGATGGAGACAGTGTAGTGGGAGCTTTACTATGTATCTAACCCCGTGCTGTACCTGTCCTGGGCGTGTTTGATGGGGACAGTGTAGAGGGAGATTTACTCTGTATCTAACCCCGTGCTGTACCTGTCGTGGGAGTGTATGATGGGGACAGTGTAGAGGGAGCTTTACTCTGTATCTAACCCCATGCTGTACCTGTCCTGGGAGTGTTTGATGGGGGACAGTGTAGAGGGAGCTTTACTCTGTATCTAACCCCGTGCTGTACCTGTCCTGGGAGTGTTTGATGGGACAGTGTCGAGGGAGCTTTACTTTGTATTTAACCCCGTGCTGTACCTGTCCTGGGAGTGTTTGATGGGGACAGTGTAGAGGGAGCTTTACTCTGTATCTAACCCCGTTCTGTACCTGTCCTGGGAGTGTTTCATTGGGACAGTGTAGAGGGAGCTTTACTCTGTATCTAACCCCGTGCTGTACCTGACCTGGGAGTGTTTAATGGGGACAGTGTAGAGGGAGCTTTACTCTGTATCTAACCCCCTGCTGTACCTGTCCTGGGAGTGTTTGATGTGGACAGTGTAGAGGGAGCTTTACTCTGTATCTAAGCCCGTGCTGTACCTGCCCTGGGAGTGTTTGATGGGGACAGTGTAGAGGGAGCTTTACTCTGTATCTAACCCCATGCTGTACCTGTCCTGGGAGTGTTTGATGGGGACAGTGTAGAGGGAGCTTTACTCTGTATCTAACCCCGTGCTGTCCCTTTCCTGGAAGTGTTTGATGGGGACAGTGTAGAGGGAGCTTTGCTCTGTATCTAACCTCGTGCTGTACATGTCCTGGGAGTGTTTGATGGGGGACAGTGTAGAGGCAGCTTTACTCTGTATCTAACCCCGTGCTGTACATGTCCTGGAAGTGTTTGATGGGGGAGAGTGTAGAGGGAGCTTTACTCTGTATCTAACCCCGTGCTGTACCTGTCCTGGGAGTGTTTGATGGGGACAGTGTCGAGGGAGCTTTACTCTGTATCTAACCCCGTGCTGTACCTGTCCTGGGAGTGTTTGATGGGGACAGTGTCGAGGGAGCATTACTCTGTATCTAACCCTGTGCTGTACCTGTCCTTGGAGTGTTCAATGGGGACAGTGTAGAGGGAGCTTTACTCTGTACCTTACCCCGTGCTGTACCTGTCCTGGGAGTGTTTGATGGGGGCAGTGCAGAGGGAGCTTTACTCTGTATCTAACCCCGTGCTGTATCTGTCCTGGTAGTGTTTGATGGGGACAGTGTAGAGGGAGCTTTACTCTGCATCTAACCCCGTGCTGTACCTGTCGTGGGAGTGTTTGATGGGGACAGTTTAGAGGGAGCTTTACTCTGTATCTAACCCCGTGCTGTACCTGTCCTGGGAGTGTTTGATGGGGACAGTGTAGAGGGAGCTTTACTCTGTATCTAACCCCATGCTGTACCTGTCCTGGGGGTGTTTGATGGGGACAATGTAGAGTGAGCTTTACTCTGTATCTAACCCCGTGCTGTACCTGTCCTGGGATTGTTTGATGGGGACAGTGTAGAGGGAGCTTTACTCTGTTTCTAACCCCGTGCTGTACCTGACCTGGGAGTGTTTAATGGGGACAGTGTAGAGGGAGCTTTACTCTGTATCTAACCCCGTGCTTTACCTGTCCTGGGAGTGTTTGACGGGGACAGTGTAGAGGGAGCTTTACTCTGTATCTAACCCCATGCTGTACCTATCCTGGGAGTGTTTGATGGGGACAGTGTAGAGGGAGCTTTACTCTGTATCTAACCCCGTGCTGTACCTTTCCTGGGAGTGTTTGATGAGGACAGTGTAGAGGGAGCTTTGCTCTGTATCTAACCCCGTGCTGTACCTGTCCTGGGAGTGTTTGATCGGGGACAGTGTAGAGGGAGCTTTACTCTGTATCTAACCCCGTGCTGTACATGTCCTGGGAGTCTTTGATCGGGGACAGTGTAGAGGGAGCTTTACTCTGTATCTAACCCCGTGCTGTACCTGTCCTGGGAGTGTTTGATGGGGACAGTGTAGAGGGAGCTTTACTTTGTATCTAACCCAGTGCTGTACCTGTCCCGGGAGTGTTTGATGGGGACAGTGTAGAGGAAGCTTTACTCTGTCTCTAACCGCGTGCTGTACCTGTCCTGGGAGTGTTTGATGGGGACAGTGTTGAGGGAGCTTTACTCTGTATCTAACCCCGTGCTGTACCTGTCCTGGGAGTGGTTGATGGGGACAGTGTAGAGGGAGATTTACTCTGTATCTAACCCCGTCCTCTACCTGTCGTGGGAGTGTTTGATGGGGACAGTGTAGAGGGAGCATTCCTCTGTATCTAACCCCGTGCTGTACCTGTCGTGGGAGTGTTTGATGGAGACACTGTAGAGGGAGCTTTACTCTGTATCTTACCCCGTTCTGTACATGTCCTGGAAGTGTTTGATGAGGGACAGTGTAGAGGGAGCTTTACTCTGTATCTAACCCCGTGCTGTACCTGTCCTGGGAGTGTTTGATGGGGACAGTGTCGAGGGAGCTTTACTCTGTATCTAACCCCGTGCTGTACCTGTCCTGGGAGTGTTTGATGGGGACAGTGTCGAGGGAGCTTTACTTTGTATCTAACCCCGTGCTGTACCTGTCCTGGGAGTGTTTGATGGGGACAGTGTCGAGGGAGCTTTACTCTGTATCTAACCCCGTGCTGTACCTGTCCAGGGAGTGGTTGATGGGGACAGTGTAGAGGGACCTTTACTCTGTATCTAACCCCGTGCTGTACCTGTCCTGGGAGTGTTTGATGGGGACAGTGTAGAGGGAGCTTTACTCTGTATCTAACCCCGTCCTGTACCTGTCGTGGGAGTGTTTGATGGGGACAGTGTAGAGGGAGCATTACTCTGTATCTAACCCCGTGCTGTACCTGTCGTGGGAGTGTTTGATGGAGACAGTGTAGTGGGAGCTTTACTATGTATCTAACCCCGTGCTGTACCTGTCCTGGGCGTGTTTGATGGGGACAGTGTAGAGGGAGATTTACTCTGTATCTAACCCCGTGCTGTACCTGTCGTGGGAGTGTATGATGGGGACAGTGTAGTGGGAGCTTTACTCTGTATCTAACCCCATGCTGTACCTGTCCTGGGAGTGTTTGATGGGGACAGTGTAGAGGGAGCTTTACTCTGTATCTAACCCCATGCTGTACCTCTCCCGGGAGTGTTTGATGTGGACAGTGTAGAGGGAGCTTTACTCTGTATCTAACCCCGTGCTGTACCTGTCCTGGGAGAGTTTGATGGGGACAGTGTAGACAGAGCTTTACTCTGTCTCTAACCGCGTGCTGTACCCCTCCTGGGAGTGTTTGATGGAGACATTGTAGAGGGAGCTTTACTCTGTATCTAACCCCGTGCTGTACCTGTCCTGGGAGTGTTTGATGGGGACAGTGTAGAGGGAGCTTTACTCAGTATCTAACCCCATGCTGTACCTGTCCCGGGAGTGTTTGATGTGGACAGTGTAGAGGGAGCTTTACTCTGTATCTAACCCCGTGCTGTACCTGTCCTGGGAGTGTTTGATGGGGACAGTGTAGAGGGAGCTTTACTCTGTATCTAACCCCATGCTGTACCTGTCCTGGGAGTGTTTCATTGGGACAGTGTAGAGGGAGCTTTACTCTGTATCTAACCCCGTGCTGTACCTGACCTGGGAGTGTTTAATGGGGACAGTGTAGAGGGAGCTTTACTCTGTACCTAACCCCCTGCTGTACCTGTCCTGGGAGTGTTTGATGGGGACAGTGTAGAGGGAGCTTTACTCTGTATCTAACCCCATTCTGTACCTGTCCTGGGAGTGTTTGATGGGGGCAGTGTAGAGGGAGCTTTACTCTGTATCTAACCCCGTGCTGTACCTTTCCTGGTAGTGTTTGATGGGGACAGTGTAGAGGGAGCTTTGCTCTGTATCTAACCCCGTGCTGTACATGTCCTGGGAGTGTTTGATGGGGGACAGTGTAGAGGGAGCTTTACTCTGTATCTAACCCCGTGCTGTACCTATCCTGGGAGTGTTTGATGGGGACAGTGTCGAGGGAGCTTTACTCTGTATCTAACCCCGTGCTGTACCTGTCCTGGGAGTGTTTGATGGGGACAGTGTCGAGGGAGCTTTACTCTGTATCTAACCCTGTGCTGTACCTGTCCTTGGAGTGTTCAATGGGGACAGTGTAGTGGGAGCTTTACTCTGTATCTAACCCCGTGCTGTACCTGTCCTGGGAATGTTTGATGGGGACTGTGTAGAGGGAGCTTTACTCTGTATCTAACCCCGTGCTGTACCTATCCTGGGAGTGTTTGATGGGGTTAGTGTAGAGGGAGCTTCACTCTGTATCTAACTCCGTGCTGTACCTGTCCTGGGAGTGTTTGATGGGGACAGTGTAGAGGGAGCTTTACTCTGTATCTAACCCCGTGCTGTACCTATCCTGGGAGAGTTTGATGGGGACAGTGTAGACGGAGCGATACTCTGTCTCTAACCGCGTGCTGTACCTCTCCTGGGAGTGTTTGATGGGGACATTGTAGAGGGAGCTTTACTCTGTATCTAACCCCGTGCTGTACCTGTCCTGGGAGTGTTTGATGGGGACAGTGTAGAGGGAGCTTTACTCTGTATCTAACCCCATGCTGTACCTGTCCCGGGAGTGTTTGATGTGGACAGTGTAGAGGGAGCTTTACTCTGTATCTAACCCCGTGCTGTACCTGTCCTGGGAGTGTTTGATGGGGACAGTGTAGAGGGAGCTTTACTCTGTATCTAACCCCGTGCTGTACCTGACCTGGGAGTGTTTAATGGGGACAGTGTCGAGGGAGCTTTACTCTGTATCTAACCCCCTGCTGTACCTGTCCTGGGAGTGTTTGATGGGGACAGTGTAGAGGGAGCTTTACTCTGTATCTAACCCCGTGCTGTACCTTTCCTGGGAGTGTTTGATGGGGACAGTGTGGAGGGAGCTTTACTCTGTATCTAACCCCGTGCTGTACCTGTCCTGGGAGTGTTTGCTGGGGACAGTGTAGAGGGAGCTTTACTCTGTATCTAACCCCGTGCTGTACCTGTCCTGGGAGTGTTTGATGGGGACAGTGTAGAGGGAGCTTTACTCTGTATCTAACCCCGTGCTGTACCTGTCCTGGGAGTGTTTGATGGGGACAGTGTGGAAGGAGCTTTACTCTGTATCTAACCCCGTGCTGTACCTGTCCTGGGAGTGTTTGATGGGGACAGTGTAGAGGGAGCTTTACTCTGTATCTAACCCCGTGCTGTACCTGTCCTGGGAGTGTTTGATGGGGACAGTGTAGAGGGAGCTTTACTCTGTATCTAACCCCGTGCTGTACCTGTCCGGGGCGTGTTTGATGGAGCGGGGTCCCTCTGGTCTCAATCTGCCAGATTGGCCAGGCTCCATGACCCTCCCTCAATGACCTCCGCCTACAACCTACCAACTGGACCGTCGTCCCTTTGCTGTTGATGGGTCTGGCCTATTCCAACCCTCGTTCCGGGCCGGACCGATCGTTCCTGAACCCGATCTCATTCCAGATCTCCTCTGCCCCTGCGTCTGAACTTGCATCGAGCCCCACTCGCCCATTAGTCCCCCCCCCCCCTCCTGCATCCTCCCGCCCCCCCCCCTCCCCCCCAATGCTCGTTGACCCACCCCTGGCCTCTGACCCAGCGACACCCACCCTCTCATTCTGTTTTCAAACCCCTCCTCCCCTCCCTATCTCTGGAACCTCCCTCAGCCCCGCAACCTCCCAAGATCTCCGTTCTCCTGGGACTCTGGTCACCGGCAGCCATTCCCATCACTCCTCCGGCCTTCTGCTGCCTGGGGTCCCTAAGCCCTGGAATATACTCTCCAAACCTGTCCGCCTCTCTCTGTCCCTCTCTTCCTTCTAAACCTGTCACTTTGACCGAGCTTTTGCCCGTTATATTTCCCCATCTGGGCCACGTGCTATTTGACAGCAGTCTTGTGGAAGTAGATCGGGGAGGTTTTATAACGTTAAAGCTTTTTAAAAGATCACTTCGGGAACGTAAATGTCGCTAAAGGCCCCATCCCTAATTATTGCCCATCCCTAGTTGCCCCTCGAGAAGGTGGTGGGGGAGCCGCCTTCTTGAGCCGCTGCAGTCCCTGCGGTGTAGGTACACCCACTGTGCTGTTAGGGAGGGAGTCCCAGGGTTTCGACCCAGCGACAGTGAAGGAACGGCCGATATATTTCCCAGTCGGGGCGGTGAGCGACTCGGAGGGGAACCTCCAGGTGGTGGGGTTCCCAGGTATCTGCTGCCCTCGTCCTTCTAGATGGTAGAGGTGGTGGGTTTGGAAGGTGCTGCCTGAGGAGCCTTGGTGAGTTGCTGCAGTGCATCTTGTAGACGGTACACACGGCTGCCGCTGTGCGTCGGTGGGGGAGGGAGTGACTGTTTGTGGAAGGGGAGCAATCAAGCGGGGCTGCTTTGTCCTGGATGGTGTCGAGCTTCTTGAGTGTTGTCGGAGCTGCGCTCATCCAGGCAAGTGGAGAGTATTCCATCACACTCCTGACTTGTGCCTTGTAGATGGTGGACAGGCTTTTTTTTTTGGGGGGGGGGGGGGGGGGGGGGGGGGTGGGGGGGGGGGGGGGGGGGTCAGTTACTCGCTGCAGGATTCCCAGTGGCTGTACAAATGCACGTTGTAGTGATGTGTGCCTCATGGAATGTTCTCTATTTTAGTGGAATACCCGAGCCAAACGAGAGAAGCTGACCGAGCTAATGTTTGAACACTACAACATTCCCGCCTTCTTCCTCTGCAAGACCGCCGTGCTCACCGCGTATCCTTCACCCTGCCGTGATCAAGTGCGCCCGCGAGGGGAAACCCCACCCCCTCCTTTGGTCTGAGTCTGTGCTCCTCAGCAAAGGGCTATGGGATGTCTGAGCGAACTCCTGTTTTTTTTTCCAATGTATTCTTTCACGGGATGCGAGCCAGCATTTGTTGCCCCCGTCCCCGGATTGCTGCTCGGCCAATCAGAGGGGCAGTTCGGAGACATCCGTGTGTGTGTGTGTGTGTGTGTGTGTGTGTGTGGCGGGGAGGTGGGTGGTGGGGGGAGGGGCCTGGAGTCACGTGTAGGCCAGACCGGGGTCAAGCCGGCAGATTTCACTCGCAGAAGAGGACATGAGTGACCCAGGACGTTTGCCACGACCGCCGGTGACCGTTGTCCCGGTCACCGGTCCCGAGACACGCCCCGGTTTTACGAATCGAAGTTAACATTTCCCGTGTGGTGGGATTTGCAACCCGTGACTGGTCCCAGCGGCGTTACCCCCTGTGCCGCCGACCCCTGGCTCGGAGGCCGTCGCCATTAAATATCGAGGAGCCATTCGGCCCCTCAATATTCAATGAGATCAGGGCTGGTCGATGGCCTGCCTCTCTATCGTGGTGTCTGGTTTGTTGGTGAATTCGCGCATACGCAACCTCCTCCTCCCCCCCCCCCCACCCCCTCACCTCAACCCCCACCCCCCCCCCCCCCCTCCCGTCCGTGTTCTCTCCAGAATCTCTCCTTGACCGCCCCTCCCCCCCTCCGACTGTGACAGCTTCGCCAACGGGAGGTCCACAGGCCTCGTCCTCGACAGCGGCGCGACGCACACCACCGCCATCCCAGTGCATGATGGTTACGTCCTCCAGCAAGGTGGGGAGCGTTCACGTTCTTTCTTCTTCTTCTTCCCGGTGGGAACAGGGTGTAGAACGTCTGGCTGGAGGAGGGCCAGGGTTCAGAGAACCCCAAAGTGTATCATGGAGTTCACCTGACCCGCAACGTTTACTAGATTGTGGTATGGGGAGCACACGGCCCACTCTACAGGTGTGGGACAGCAGAAATGGAAAAGTATTTTTTAAAGCAAAACAATGTTTATTCTCAAAGTTAACCTTTTTAGAACATAGTGAACATCTTAGCAACCATCAATTCAAATACAACCCCCAAAGAATACCCCCTAAGTCATCCTTTAAGCTTTCCTTTTGACATCCATAAGACTTAAAACACCTTTTATCAGAAGCACATCAGGTTAAAGTCACTGCTGTTATTAGTTTTACATCACCAGGATCGATTTACAGTCTTTAGATTACAGAGAGAGATTCATACACCTTCTGGCTGTGACTGCAGCGATCCAGCTCTGAAAACGAAACTAAAACACACCCTGCAGCAAACAGCCTAAATCGAAAGTAAAAAGCTGACAGACAGCCCAGCTCCACCCACTCTCTGACATCACTGCAGTAGTAAACACCCATTTCGTAAAGGTACTCTCACTACAGATATTTATATACACACCCATTTATACACACCCATTTCTTAAAGGTACACTCACAGGACAATATTTCGCTCCAGGAGTGACTTCACGCAGAAATAGGGATGTGGTCTATTGAAACAAACTTTATTACTCACACATGATTACTAACTTTAAGATCAAAAAGACAATAGTTTACAATTACCAGTTAAACAATGCTTAACAATGGCAATGAACCACTAACTCCTAACTGGTATCTTTTATCTCCTCTCAAGCAAAACTCATCTCCGGTCAAAATCCACTTTTAAATACAGTTATCTGAAATTCCTACATTTATCATAGGATCACAATCCTGTTCCCGCTGGAAAGCCTCGATGGAATCTCCCTCCACGGCACTCACAAGCAGCACATTCCAGATCACAACCCCTCACCAGGCGAATATATTCTTCCTCGTGGCTCCATCACTTCTTGAGCCAATCACCTCTCTCTCTCTCTCTCTCTCTCTCTCTCTCTCTCTTCACACCTCCCAACACAGCACCCCCCGCCCCCCCCACCTCCCAATCCACGTCACTGGCGCAACTATAATCACCCTTAAATCCCCACTAATCCCGCCCAGCATGAGGATAGCAGCTCAGTGTTTGGCCCGAATCGCTGCGATGGCACATTTACGGTTTTTAATCTATTTGTGTCTCCCCCTTCTCATGCCCCCCCCCCCCCCCCCCCCCCCCCCCCCCCCCGTTCCATCCCCTCCCCAGGCATTGTCAAATCGCCTCTGGCTGGGGACTTCATCTCAATGCAGTGCCGGGAGCTATTTCAGGAAATCAACATGGAAATCACTCCCCCTTACACCATCGCCTCGAAGGTACGCAACGTAGTGCGCGTAAGGGCCGCGCGCAGAATGAGAGGGAGTGGGTTACAGACTGGAATCTAATCGAGGGGTTTGGGGTGGTTTATATATAAAATAACAGACACCCGGGAGTGAGATACAGACTGGAATCTAATCGAGGGGTTCCGGGTGGTTTATATATAAAATAACAGACACCCGGGAGTGAGATACAGACTGGAATCTAATCGAGGGGTTCCGGGTGGTTTATATATAAAATAAAAGACACCCGGGAGTGAGTTACAGACTGGAATCTAATCGAGGAGTTCAGGGTGGTTTATATATGGAATAACAGATACCCGGGAGGGAGTTACACACTGGAAACTAAGCGAGGGGTTCAGGGTGGTTTATATATAGAATAACAGATACCCGGGAGTGAGTTACAGACTGGAATCTAATCGAGGAGTTCAGGGTGGTTTATATATGGAATAACAGATACCCGGGAGTGAGTTACAGACTGGAATCTAATCGAGGGGTTCCGGGTGGTTTATATATAGAATAACAGATACCCGGGAGTGGGTTACAGACTGGAATCTAATCGAGGGGTTCGAGGTGGTTTATATATAGAATAACAGATACCTGGGAGTGAGTTACAGACTGGAATCTAATCGAGGGGTTCGGGGTGATTTATATATAGAATAACAGATACCCGGGAGGGAGTTACACACTGGAAACTAAGCGAGGGGTTCAGGGTGGTTTATATATAGAATAACAGATACCCGGGAGTGAGTTCCAGACTGGAATCTAATCGAGGGGTTCAGGGTTGTTGAGATATAGAATAACAGATACCCGGGAGTGAGTTACAGACTGGAATCTAATCGAGGGGTTCAGGGTGGTTTATATATAGAATAACAGATACCCGGGAGTGAGTTCCAGACTGGAATCTAATCGAGGGGTTCAGGGTTGTTTATATATAGAATAACAGATACCCGGGGAGTGAGTAACAGACTGGAATGTAATCGAGGGGTTCGGGGTTGTTTATATATAGAATAACAGATACCCGGGAGTGAGTTGCAGGTTGGAATCTAATCGAGGGGTTTGTGGACGTTTATATTTAGAATAACAGATACCCGGGAGTGAGTTACAGACTGGAATCTAATCGAGGGGTTCGGGGAGGTTTATATACAGAATAACAGATACCCGGGAGTGAGTTGCAGACTGGAATCTAATCGAGGGGTTCGGGATGGTTTATATATAGAATAACAGATACCCGGGAGTGAGTTACAGTCTGGAATCTAATCGAGGGGTTCGGGGTGGTTTATATATAGAATAACAGATAGGCAAGAGTGTGTTACAGACTAGAATCTAATCGAGGGGTTCGGGGTGATTTATATATAGAATAACAGATACCCGGGAGTGAGTTGCAGACTGGAATCTAATCAAGGGGTTCGGGGTGGTTTATATATAGAATAACAGATACCCAGGAGTGAGTTACAGACTAGAATCTAATCGAGGGGTTCGGGGTGGTTTATATATAGAATAACAGATACCCGGGAGTGAGTTACAGACTGGAATCTAATCGAGGGGTTAGGGGAGGTTTATATATAGAATAACAGATACCCGGGAGTGAGTTACAGACTGGAATCTAATCGAGGGGTTCGGGGTGGTTTATATATAGAATAACAGATACCTGGGAGTGAGTTACAGACTGGAATCTAATCGAGGGGTTCGGGGTGGTTTATATATAGAATAACAGATACCCAGGAGTGAGTTACAGAGTGGAATCTAATCGAGGGGTTCGGGGTGGTTTATATATAGAATAACAGATACCCGGGAGTGAGTGACAGACTGGAATCTAATCGAGGGGTTCAGGGTGGTTTATATATAGAATAACAGATACCCGGGAGTGAGTTCCAGACTGGAATCTAATCGAGGGGTTCAGGGTTGTTTATATATAGAATAACAGATACCCGGGGAGTGAGTAACAGACTGGAATGTAATCGAGGGGTTCGGGGTTGTTTATATATAGAATAACAGATACCCGGGAGTGAGTTACAGACTGGAATCTAATCGAGGGGTTCGGGGTGGTTTATATATAGAATAACAGATAGCCAGGAGTGAGTTGCAGGTTGGAATCTAATCGAGGGGTTTGTGGACGTTTATATTTAGAATAACAGATACACGGGAGTGAGTTACGACTGGAATCTAATCGAGGGGTTCGGGGAGGTTTATATATAGAATAACAGATACCCGGGAGTGAGTTGCAGACTGGAATCTAATCGAGGGGTTCGGGATGGTTTATATATAGAATAACAGATACCCGGGAGTGAGTTACAGTCTGGAATCTAATCGAGGGGTTCGGGGTGGTTTATATATACAATAACAGATAGGCAAGAGTGTGTTACAGACTAGAATCTAATCGAGGGGTTCGGGGTGATTTATATATAGAATAACAGATACCCGGGAGTGAGTTTGAGACTGGAATCTAATCGAGGGGTTTGGGGGGTTTATATATAGAATAACTGATTCCCGGGAGTGAGTTACAGACTGGAATCTAATCGAGGGGTTCGGGGTGGTTTATATATAGAATAACAGATACCCGGGAGTGAGTTACAGACTGGAATCTAATCGAGGGGTTCGGGGTGGTTTATATATAGAATAACAGATACCCGGGAGTGAGTTACAGACTGGAATCTAATCGAGGGGTTCAGAGTGGTTTATATATAGAATAACAGATACCCGGGAATGAGTCTCAGACTGGAATCTAATCGAGGGGTTCGGGGGGTTTATATATAGAATAACAGATACTCGGGAGTGAGTTACAGACTGGAATCTAATCGAGGGGTTCAGGGTGGTTTATATATAGAATAACAGATACCCGGGAGTGAGTTACAGACTGGAATCTAATCGAGGGGTTCGAGGTGGTTTATATATAGAATAACAGATACCCGGGAGTGAGTTACAGACTGGGAACTAATCGAGGGGTTCGAGGTGGTTTATATATAGAATAACAGATACCTGGGAGTGAGTTACAGACTGGAATCTAATTGAGGGGTTCAGGGTGGTTTATATATAGAATAACAGATACCCAGGAGTGAGTTACAGAGTGGAATCTAATCGAGGGGTTTGGGGTGGTTTATATATAGAATAACAGATACCCGGGAGTGAGTTACAGACTGGAATCTAATCAAGGGGTTCGGGGTGGTTTATATATAGAATAACAGATAGCCAGGAGTGAGTTGCGGGTTGGAATCTAATCGAGGGGTTTGTGGAGGTTTATATATAGAATAACAGATAGGCAAGAGTGTGTTACAGACTAGAATCTAATCGAGGGGTTCGGGGTGATTTATATATAGAATAACAGATACCCGGGAGTAAGTTGCAGACTGGAATCTAATCAAGGGGTTCGGGGTGGTTTATATATAGAATAACAGATACCCAGGAGTGAGTTACAGACTAGAATCTAATCGAGGGGTTCGGGGTGGTTTATATATAGAATAACAGATACCCGGGAGTGAGTTACAGACTGGAATCTAATCGAGGGGTTAGGGGAGGTTTATATATAGAATAACAGATACCCGGGAGTGAGTTTGAGACTGGAATCTAATCGAGGGGTTCGGGGGGTTTATATATAGAATAACAGATACCCGGGAGTGAGTTACAGACTGGAATCTAATCGAGGGGTTCAGAGTGGTTTATATATAGAATAACAGATACCCGGGAATGAGTTTCAGACTGGAATCTAATCGAGGGGTTCGGGGGGTTTATATATAGAATAACAGATACTCGGGAGTGAGTTACAGACTGGAATCTAATCGAGGGGTTCAGAGTGGTTTATATATAGAATAACAGATACCCGGGAGTGAGTTACAGACTGGAATCTAATCGAGGGGTTCGAGGTGGTTTATATATAGAATAACAGATACCCGGGAGTGAGTTACAGACTGGGAACTAATCGAGGGGTTCGAGGTGGTTTATATATAGAATAACAGATACTCGGGAGTGAGTTACAGACTGGAATCTAATCGAGGGGTTCGGGGGGTTTATATATAGAATAACAGATACTCGGGAATGAGTTACAGACTGGAATCTAATCGAGGGGTTCAGGGTGGTTTATATATAGAATAACAGATACCCGGGAGTGAGTTTCAGACTGGAATCTAATCGAGGGGTTCGGGGGGTTTATATATAGAATAACAGATACCCGGGAGTGAGTTACAGATTAGAATCTAATCGAGGGGTTCAGGGTGGTTTATATATAGAATAACAGATCGCCGGGAGTGAGTTACAGACTGGAATCTAATCGAGGGGTTCGGGGTGGTTTATATGTGGAATAACAGATACCTGGGAGTGAGTTACAGACTGGAATCTAATCGAGGGGTTCAAGTGGTTTATATATACAATAACAGATACCCGGGAGTGAGTTACAGACTGGAATCTAATCGAGGGGTTCAGGGTGGTTTATATGTAGAATAACAGATACCTGGGAGTGAGTTACAGACTGGAATCTAATCGAGGGGTTCAGGGTGGTTTATATGTAGATAACAGATACCCGGGAGTGAGTTACAGACTGGAATCTAATCGAGGGGTTCAGGTGGTTTATATGTAGAATAACAGATACCCGGGAATGAGTTACAGACTGGAATCTAATCGAGGGGTTCGGGATGGTTTATATATAGAATAACAGATACCCGGGAGTGAGTTACAGACTGGAATCTAATCGAGGGGTTCGGGGTGGTTTATATATAGAATAACAGATACCCGGGAGTGAGTTACATACTGGAATCTAATCGAGGCGTCCGGAGGGGTTATATATAGAATAACAGATACCCGGGAGTGAGTTACAGACTGGAATCTAATCGAGGCGTTTGGGATGGTTTATACATAGAATAACAGATACCCGGGAGTGAGTTACAGACTGGAATCTAATCGAGGGGTTCTGGGTGGTTTATATAAATAACAGATACCCGGGAGTGAGTTACAGACTGGAATCTAATCGAAGGGTTCGGGGTGGTTTATATATAGAATAACAGAAACCCGGGAGTGAGTTACAGACTGGAATCTAATCGAGGGGTTCGGGGTGGTTTATATATAGAATAACAGATACCCGGGAGTGAGTTACAGACTGGAATCAAATCGAGGGGTTCAGGGTGGTTTATATATAGAATAACAGATACCCGGGAGTGAGTTACGGACTGGAATCTAATCGAGGGGTTCGGGGTGGTTTATATACAGAATAACAGATACCCGGGAGTGAGTTACAGACTGGAATCTAATCGAGGGGTTCGGGGTGGTTTATATACAGAATAACAGATACCCGGGAGTGAGTTACAGACTGGAATCTAATCGAGGGGTTCGGGGTGGTTTATATATAGAATAACAGATACCCGGGAGTGAGTTACAGACTGGAATCTAATCGAGGGGTTCGGGGTGGTTTATATATAGAATAACAGATACCCGGGAGTGAGTTACAGACTGGAATCTAATCGAGGGGTTCTGGGTGGTTTATATAAATAACAGATACCCGGGAGTGAGTTACAGACTGGAATCTAATCGAAGGGTTCGGGGTGGTTTATATATAGAATAACAGAAACCCGGGAGTGAGTTACAGACTGGAATCTAATCGAGGGGTTCGGGGTGGTTTATATATAGAATAACAGATACCCGGGAGTGAGTTACAGACTGGAATCTAATCGAGGGGTTCGGGGTGGTTTATATATAGAATAACAGATACCCGGGAGTGAGATACAGACTGGAATCTAATCGAGGGGTTCGGAGGGGTTTATATATAGAATAACTGATACGCGGGAGTGAGTTACAGACTGGAATCTAATCGAGGGGTTCGGAGGGGTTTATATATAGAATAACTGATACGCGGGAGTGAGTTACAGACTGGAATCTAATCGAGGGGTTCGGGGTGGTTTATATATAGAATAACAGATACCCGGGAGTGAGTTACAGACTGGAATCTAATCGAGGGGTTCGGAGGGGTTTATATATAGAATAACTGATACGCGGGAGTGATTTACAGACTGGAATCTAATCGAGGGGTTCAGGGTGGTTTATATATAGAATAACAGATACCCGGAAGTGAGTTATAGACTGGAATCTAATCGAGGGGTTCGGGATGGTTTATATATAGAATAACAGATACCCGGGAGTGAGTTACAGGCTGGAATCTAATCGAGGGGTTTGGGGTGGTTTATATATAGAATAACAGATACCCGGGAGTGAGTTACAGACTGGAATCTAATCGAGCGGTTCGGGGTGGTTTATATATAGAATAACAGATACCCAGGAGTGAGTTACATACTGGAATCTAATCGAGGCGTCCGGAGGGGTTATATATAGAATAACAGATACCCGGGAGTGGGAAAGAGACTGGAATCTAACCGAGGGGTTCGGGGTGGTTTATATATAGAATAACAGATACCCGGGAGTGAGTTACAGACTGGAATCTAATCGAGGCGTTTGGGATGGTTTATACATAGAATAACAGATACCCGGGAGTGAGTTACAGACTGGAATCTAATCGAGGGGTTCTGGGTGGTTTATATAAATAACAGATACCCGGGAGTGAGTTACAGACTGGAATCTAATCGAAGGGTTCGGGGTGGTTTATATATAGAATAACAGAAACCCGGGAGTGAGTTACAGACTGGAATCTAATCGAGGGGTTCGGGGTGGTTTATATATAGAATAACAGATACCCGGGAGTGAGTTACAGACTGGAATCTAATCGAGGGGTTCGGGGTGGTTTATATATAGAATAACAGATACCCGGGAGTGAGATACAGACTGGAATCTAATCGAGGGGTTCGGAGGGGTTTATATATAGAATAACTGATACGCGGGAGTGAGTTACAGACTGGAATCTAATCGAGGGGTTCGGAGGGGTTTATATATAGAATAACTGATACGCGGGAGTGAGTTACAGACTGGAATCTAATCGAGGGGTTCGGGGTGGTTTATATATAGAATAACAGATACCCGGGAGTGAGTTACAGACTGGAATCTAATCGAGGGGTTCGGAGGGGTTTATATATAGAATAACTGATACGCGGGAGTGAGTTACAGACTGGAATCTAATCGAGGGGTTCAGGGTGGTTTATATATAGAATAACAGATACCCGGGAGTGAGTTATAGACTGGAATCTAATCGAGGGGTTCGGGATGGTTTATATATAGAATAACAGATACCCGGGAGTGAGTTACAGGCTGGAATCTAATCGAGGGGTTTGGGGTGGTTTATATATAGAATAACAGATACCCGGGAGTGAGTTACAGACTGGAATCTAATCGAGGGGTTCGGGGTGGTTTATATATAGAATAACAGATACCCAGGAGTGAGTTACATACTGGAATCTAATCGAGGCGTCCGGAGGGGTTACATATAGAATAACAGATACCCGGGAGTGGGAAAGAGACTGGAATCTAACCGAGGGGTTCGGGGTGGTTTATATATAGAATAACAGATACCCGGGAGTGAGTTACAGACTGGAATCTAATCGAGGCGTTTGGGATGGTTTATACATAGAATAACAGATACCCGGGAGTGAGTTACAGACTGGAATCTAATCGAGGGGTTCGGGGTGGTTTATATAAATAACAGATACCCGGGAGTGAGTTACAGACTGGAATCTAATCGAAGGGTTCGGGGTGGTTTATATATAGAATAACAGAAATCCGGGAGTGAGTTACAGACTGGAATCTAATCGAGGGGTTCGGGGTGGTTTATATATAGAATAACAGATACGCGGGAGTGAGTTACAGACTGGAATCTAATCGAGGGGTTCAGGGTGGTTTATATATAGAATAACAGATTCCCAGGGGTGAGTTACAGACTGGAATCTAATCGAGGGGTTCAGGGTGGTTTATATACAGAATAACAGATACCCGGGAGTGAGTTATAGACTGGAATCTAATCGAGGGGTTCGGGGTGGTTTATATATAGAATAACAGATACCCGGGAGTGAGTTACAGGCTGGAATCTAATCGAGGGGTTCGGGGGGGTTTATATATAGAATAACAGATACCCGGGAGTGAGTTACTGACTGGAATCTAATCGAGGGGTTCGGGGAGGTTTATATATAGAATAACAGATACCCGGGAGTGAGTTACAGACTGGAATCTAATCGAGGGGTTCGGGGGGGTTTATATATAGAATAACAGATACCCGGGATTTGACCCTGGGTCACAGAACCATTCCTCCTGACCTCTGGGTTATGGGCTGAGTGTTGTGACCACTCTGAAACCATTCCCCTGAACTGAGCCAATGAGAGGTTTTGACCAGGTGGAAACAGCCCAGTTTGAGCTGAAGGATCAAAGGTTGAGGGGTGGCGGAGGTGGCTGACCGCGTTGCGTGTTTTCTCTCGGTGCAGGAGCCCGTGCGTGAGGGTGCCTCGCCAAACTGGAAGAAGAAAGAGAAGATCTCGCACGTCACCAAGTCCTGGCACAATTACATGTGCAACGTAAGTCAGAACGGTCCCTCGGGGAGGGGTCCTGGCGGGGCAGGGGTGGGTTCGAAGGTCAGGCACAGGGTCGGACCAGCTCCCGGAGATCTGATCACATGACCTTCCTGCTTCTGACTGCCCCGCCCCTGGGGCCGCATCATTGGCTGCCTCACGGCCAATCGGAAAGCGCAAAGACCTTCCGCCGCTTTCGACACGTGCCCGCCTCCTGCCGTTCGTCTGGGCACCAGTGAGGAGAGGGAGCAGAGAGGAGCCCCTGTAGGGGTTAATCGAGGGCCTTTGCTGCCGCATTGCATGCTGGGGTAGCTCCGCCTCCATTGTGACCTCCCGTAGCGCAGAAGAAGAGGGGGCTTGCCCGACCGCAGAGGTCTCGGCGACTGTGGAACATAGGAGGGGAGGGCTTCCCTCGCCTAGTGTCGGGCTGAGGATGAGTAGGCCCACAGACTCGGGCGGTGTGGGTGAAACGCGGTAACAAGGTCTGATTTCCCACCAGGGATTTCCCTGGAGGGGAAATCCTTCATCACGCGCAGCCGCGCAGGAGTAGGGTGTTTAACGATGATCTTCTTTCTTTTTGGAGGACAGGAGGTAATCCAGGACTTCCAGGCTTGTGTTCTTCAGGTATCAGACTCAGCGTACGATGAACAGTGAGTGCTTCCCCAACGGTTCTGCAACCAAGGCGCGTGGTGGGAGTCAGGGTATAGATCAGCTACGATGTAATTTAACAGCATGAACAGTACTGAGGGGCAGAGTGGCCTCCTGCTGTCCTGTCCTGACAGAGAACATGGTGACATTGTCAATTAGTTTCAATGTTCTTTGTTCTCTAGTCAGATTAGACTCCTGGCTCTGAGCTGTGGCAGGGTTCAGTCCAAACACGTCAGGTTAACCTGATGCTCCACAACGATACAACGGAGCTGAGGGGCAAGGCAATACTTGGGAAGTCCTGAGGGACAGGGCAGCTCTGAGGGACGGCCATACAATTGGAGTCAAAGAGAGGACTGTTAGATGGTCAGGGGTAGCAGATAGATGGTGAGGCAGGCCTAGGAAACAGGCCGAGGAGGCGTGCCTGGAAGCAGGCCTAGGAGATGGAACTGGCCTAGGAGACAGGCCTCGGAAGCAGGCCTAGGAAACAGTCCTTGGGGCCGGGCGATTGGTCTGGCCTAGCAGTCAAGCCTAGGAGACAGGCCTAGGAATTAACAGGCCGTAGAGACAGGCTTGGGAGGCAAAGGGATTATAGGCCTTCGTAATGGGTCTGACCTTGGAGACGAGACTGGGAGACGAGACTGGGAGACAGGCCTAAGAGACTGGCCTGGGAAATTGCGTGAACATAAGAACATAAGAACATAAGAACTAGGAGCAGGAGTCGGCCATCTGGCCCCTCGAGCCTGCTCCACCATTCAATGAGATCATGGCTGATCTTTTGTGGACTCAGCTCCACTTTCCGGCCCGAACACCATAACCCTTAATCCCTTTATTCTTCAAAATACTATCTATCTTTATCTTAAAAACATTTAATGAAGGAGCCTCTACTGCTTCACTGGGCAAGGAATTCCATAGATTCACAACCCTTTGGGTGAAGAAGTTCCTCCTAAACTCAGTCCTAAATCTACTTCCCCTTATTTTGAGGCTATGCCCCCTAGTTCTGCTTTCACCTGCCAGTGGAAACAACCTGCCCGCATCTATCCTATCTATTCCCTTCATAATCTTATATGTTTCTATAAGATCCCCCCTCATCCTTCTAAATTCCAACGAGTACAGTCCCAGTCTACTCAACCTCTCCTCGTAATCCAACCCCTTCAGCTCTGGGATTAACCTAGTGAATCTCCTCTGCACACCCTCCAGTGTCAGTACGTCCTTTCTCAAGTAAGGAGACCAAAACTGAACACAATACTCCAGGTGTGGCCTCACTAACACCTTATACAATTTCAGCAGAACCTCCCTAGTCTTAAACTCCATCCCTCTAGCAATGAAGGACAAAATTCCACTTGCCTTCTTAATCACCTGTTGCACCTGAAAACCAACCTTTTGCGACTCGTGCACTAGCACACCCAGGTCTCTCTGCGCAGCAGCATGTTTTAATATTTTATCATTTAAATAATAATCCCTTTTGCTGTTATTCCTCCCAAAATGGATAACCTCACATTTGTCAACATCGTATTCCATCTGCCAGTGAAGTTTGCACGTCCTCCCCGTGTGTGCGTGGGTTTCCTCCGGGTGCTCTGGTTTCCTCCCACAGACCAAAGATGTGCAGGTTAGATGGATTGGCCACTAAATTGCCCCTTAGTGTCCAACGGTTAGGTGGAGTTATAGAGTTACGGTGTAGGGTGGGGGATTGGGCCTAAGTAGGGGCCCTTTCGGAGGCTCGGTGCAGTCTCGATGGCCCTCCTTCTGCATTCTAGGGATTCTAAGGTGAGACAGGCCCAAGAGACAGGCCTAAGAGACAGGCCTAAGAGACAGGCCCAAGAGACAGGCCTAAGAGACAGGCCTAAGAGACAGGCCCAAGAGACAGGCCCAAGAGACAGGCCTAAGAGACAGGCCCAAGAGACAGGCCTAAGAGACAGGCCTAAGAGACAGGCCCAAGAGACAGGCCTAAGAGACAGGCCTGGGAGACAGGCCTGGGAGACAGACCCAAGAGACAGGCCTAAGAGACAGGCCTAAGAGACAGGCCCAAGAGACAGGCCCAAGAGACAGGCCTAAGAGACAGGCCTGGGAGACAGGCCTGGGAGACAGACCCAAGAGACAGGCCCAAGAGACAGGCCCAAGAGACAGGCCCAAGAGACAGGCCCAAGAGACAGGCCTGGGAGATGGTCCTAAGAGACAGACCTGGGAGATAGACCTTAGAGACAGGCCTGGGAGACAGCCCTAAGAGACAGGTGTTGAAAATAGGCCTAAGAGACAGGCCTAAGAGACAGGCCTAAGAGGCAGGCCTAAGAGGCAGGGCTGGGAGATCGTCCTAAGAGATAGGCCTGGGAGACAGGCCTAAGAGGCAGGCCTAAGAGGCAGGCCTAAGAGACAAGCCTGGGAGACAGGCCTGAGAGATGGTCTCCTCTCCTATGCAATGACGTTAATATTTCTCCGCGAGTCGGCCACCCTCCCACAATCATGCCGCCTCCTAAATCTGACTCTGCCTTTCTTTTGCCCCAGGGTAGCTGCCCAAATGCCCACCATCCACTATGAGATGCCCAATGGCTACAACTGCGACTATGGAGCCGAGAGATTACGGATACCAGAAGGCCTGTTCGACCCCTCCAATGTCAAGGTACGGGGGTGGCTGGAGCTGTGCTGGGCCTGGTAGTTGCGGCCTGTCAAACCTGCGCAGGTACCCAGGCCCCTTCCACCCCAGGGAGGGCACACTCCGGGGCTGGAGGGACTGGGGCATGAGGATAAATGATCTGCAAGCAGGGCCTGCAACATTTGTGGATGACACTAAAAGAGCTGGGATAAGCAGGCCGTGAAGAGGAGGTAAAGAGTTCACAGGCGGAGATAGAGAGGCGAGGAGATTGGGCCAAAATCTGGCAGGTGGAGTTTAATGTGGGTAAGTGTGAGGTAAAACATTTTGGTCGAAAAAATACTCAGGCAAATTATTGCCTAAATGGAAAACAGATTCAAAATGGCGTCTGGGCAGAGGGATCTGGGTGACTTTGTTCATGAATCGCAGAACGTCGGTGCGCAGGTACAGAGCGTGATAAAGAAGGCAAATGGAATGTTAGCGTTTACTAACATGTGGTGGCCTTGGAGGCAGGTTCACCAGGTCGATTCCGGGGGTGAAAGGGGTTGACGTATGAGGAGAGATTTGGACTCATACTCGCTGGAGTTTAGAAGGATGAGAGGAGAGCCGATTGAGGAATGTAAAATACTAAGAGGGATTGACGAGGTAAACGTGGACCAAATGTTCCTCCTCGTGGGGTAATCTAGAATGAGAGGTCACGGATATTGAGAGGCGGGAGATTTAGAACCGAGATGAGGAGGAACTACTTCTCGCAGAGGACGATGAATTTGTGGAACTCGCTGTCCCCATAGAGCGGTGGAATCTGAACCATGAAATGGTTTTAAGAAGGAGATAAATATATTTCTGATAATAAAAACAGGGTTGAAGTGATGGGGAACAGATGGGGACGTGGATTTGAGACCAGGAATAAATCGGCCATGATCAGATTGAATAGCGGAGCAGGCTCGAAGGGCCAAATGGCCTGCTCCTTCCTGCTCAATTTTCTATGTGTGTACAGATTCAAACTGGTTGGAAGGCTGAGGTCACCCAGAGTTCAATTGCACGTAAGCACATTTGGAGGTCAATTGGAGAACAATTGCTTTATTTTTCATTTACTTTAAGATACCCCCTGCTCATTGGTGGTCAGCCACAGGTCCAGGAGTGATGGTGTCCATTTTACATCAGAGCGTCCATAATGTCCGATATCGGTTCCAGCAGGTATGGAGGGGGGAATGGTCTCGGCCGACCAATTGTGGACCAATTCCAGCGCAGATACACGCCCTAAGGCCTGTCCACAGTTCATTGGCTTACGTTGTTTTAAATGACCTCGTCAACCGTGACACTGAGTGACCCCTCCTCATTCCCTCCATCCGCCTATCAGTGCTTACACTCCACCTCCCTCACTCCCCGACAGTGTCCGTACCCGTCTCCACCCAGCCACAGTGTTCACCCACCCCTTACCCACCCCAACAGTGTTTACCCTCCTCTCTCAACCCCCACTGAACTGTTCACCGCCTTCCTTGACCCCTGACAGTGATGACCCCCCCTCACTCTTTACAGTAATCACCTCCCTCACCCTCGACAGTATTCACCCCCTCCCTCACCCCCGACAGTATTCCCCCCCTCCCTCACCCCCGACAATATTCACCCCCTCCCTCACCCCCGACAGTATTTACCCCCTCCATCACCCCCGACAATATTCACCCCCTCCCTCACCCTCGACAGTATCCATCCCCTCCCTCACCTTCGACAGTATTCACCCCTCCCTCACCCTCGACAGTATTCACCCCTTCCCTCACCCTCGACAGTATTCACCCCCTCCCTCACCCTCGACAGTATTCACCCCCTCCCTCACCCTCGACAGTATCCACCCGTCCCTCACCCTCGACAGTATTCTCCCCTCCCTCTTCTCGACATTATTCACCCCCTCCCTCACCCTCGAATGTATTCACCCGTCCCTCACCCCCGACAGTATTCATCCCCTCTCTCACCCTCGACAATATTCACCCCTCCCTCACCCTCGACAGTATTCAGCCCCTCCCTCACCCTCGACAGTATTCACCCCCTCCCTCACCATCGACAGTATTCACCCCCTCCCTCACCCTCGACAGTATTCACCCCTCCCTCACCCCCGACAGTATTCACCCCCTCCCTCACCCTCAACAGTATTCACCCCCTCCCTCACCCTCGACAGTATTCACCCCCTCCCTCACCCTCGACAGTATTCACCCCTCCCTCACCCTCGACAGTATTCACCCCCTCCCTCACCCCCGACAGTATTCACCCCCTCCCTCACCCTCGACAGTAATCACCCCTCCCTCACCCTCGACAGTATTCACCCCTCCCACCCTCGACAGTATTCACCCCCTCCCCCACCCTCGACAGTATTCAGCCCTCCCTCACCCTCGACAGTATTCACCCCCTCCCTCACCCTCGACAGTATTCACCTCTCCCTCACCCTCGACAATATTCACCCCTCCCTCACCCTCGACAGTATTCACCCCCTCCCTCACCCTCAACAGTATTCACCCCCTCCCTCACCCTCGACAGTATTCACCCCTCCCTCACCCCCGACAGTATTCACCCCCTCCCTCACCCTCGACAGTATTCACCCCTCCCTCACCCTCGACAGTATTCACCCCTCCCTCACCCCCGACAGTATTCACCCCCTCCCTCACCCTCGACAGTATTCACCCCTCCCTCACCCTCGACAGTATTCACCCCCTCCCTCACCCTCGACAGTATTCACCCCTCCCTCACCCTCGACGGTATTCACCCCTCCCTCACCCTCGACCGTATTCACCCCTTCCCTCACCCTCGACAGTATTCACCCCCTCCCTCACCCTCGACAGTATTCACTCCTCCCTCACCCTCGACAGTATTCACCCCACCCTCGACAGTATTCACCCCTCCCTCACCCTCGACAGTATTCACCCCTCCCTCACCCCCGACAGTATTCACCCCCTCCCTCACCCTCGACAGTATTCACCCCTCCCTCACCCTCGACAGTATTCACCCCCTCCCTCACCCTCGACAGTATTCACCCCTCCCTCACCCTCGACAATATTCACCCCTCCCTCACCCTCGACAGTATTCACCCCCTCCCTCACCCCGACAGCATTCACCCCCTCCCTCACCCTCGAAAGTATTCACCCCCTCCCTCACCCTCGACAGTATTCACCCCCTCCCTCACCCCCGACAGTATTCTCCCCCTCCCTCACCCTCGACAGTATTCACCCCTCCCCCACCCTCGACAGTATTCACCCCCTCCCTCACCCCCGACAGTATTCACCCCCTCCCTCACCCTCGACAGTATTCACCCCCTCCCTCACCCTCGACAATATTCACCTCCTCCCCACCCTTGACAGTATGCACCCCCTCCCTCACCCTCGACAGTATCCCCCCCTCCCTCACCCTCGACAGTATTCACCCCCTCCCTCACCCCCGACAGTATTCTCCCCCTCCCTCACCCTCGACAATATTCACCTCCTCCCCCACCCTCGACAGTATGCACCCCCTCCCCCACCCTCGACAGTATCCCCCCCCACCCACCCATCTCCCCCCAAACAGTCACATCATCCCATTTCCTCACCGCCCCTCAACTCACAGAAATGCTCAACCCCACCAGGCTCACTGAACCACCCCCCCCCCCACTCCCCTGCCCGCCACCCACCCCCCCCGGCCCCACCCACCGACCCCTCTCAGCCCCCAACAATTCTGGCTCTTCACCATCCTCGCTGTCCGCCACTCTGCCGGGTTTGGCGTCATCGGAATATCCCGAGCTATTAATGGACACAAAATGGAGGCAAATCCCCAGGAGCTGACTGTGAATGGACTGGGCGTGACATCGGAACCGTGGCCCAGAGCTTTTCCTTATTGAGAGTACTTGTTCGTTATCCATTAGGTATTTGGATAATTGGAGCGCATTCTGGGGAAGGTGGACCTGTACAAGCAGGACGGGTTGCATCTGAACCAGAGGGGCACCAATATCCTGGGAGGGAGGTTTTCTAGTACTCTTCGGGAGGGTTTAAACTAATTTGGCAGGGGAATGGGAACCGGATTTGTAGTCCAGCAACTAAGGTAGCCGATATTCAGGACGCCAAAGCGTGTAGTGAGGCAGTGGGGAAGGGAACACTGACAAAGGAGAGTACTTGCAGGCACGGAGATGGGTTGAAGTGTGTATACTTCAACGCAAGAAGCATCAGGAATAAGGTGGGTGAACTTAAGGCATGGATCGGTACTTGGGACTACGATGTGGTGGCCATCACGGAAACTTGGATAGAAGAGGGGCAGAAATGGTTGTTGGAGGTCCCTGGTTATAGATGTTTCAGTAAGATTAGGGAGGGTGGTAAAAGAGGTGGGGGGGTGGCATTATTAATTAGAGATAGTATAACAGCTGCAGAAAGGCAGTTCGAGGAGGATCTGCCTACTGAGGTAGTATGGGTTGTAGTCAGAAATAGGAAAGGAGCAGTCACCTTGTTGGGAGTTTTTTATAGGCCCCCCAATAGCAGCAGAGATGTGGAGGAACAGATTGGGAAACAGATTTTGGAAAGGTGCAGAAGTCATAGGGTAGTAGTCATGGGTGACTTCAACTTCCCAAATATTGAGTGGAAACTCTTTAGATCAAATAGTTTGGATGGGGTGGTGTTTGTGCAGTGTGTCCAGGAAGCTTTTCTAACACAGTATGTAGATTGTCCAACCAGAGGAGGGGCAATATTGGATTTAGTACTGGGTACTGAACCAGGGCAAGTGATAGATTTGTTAGTGGGGGAGCATTTTGGAGATAGTGACCACAATTCTGTGACTTTCACTTTAGTAATGGAGAGGGATAGGTACGTGCAACAGGGCAAGGTTTACAATTGGGGGAAGGGTAAATACGATGTTGTCAGACAAGAATTGAAGTGCATAAGTTGGGAACATAGGCTGGCAGGGAAGGACACAAGTGAAATGTGGAACTTGTTCAAGGAACAGGTACTACGTGTCCTTGATATTATGTCCCTGTCAGGCAGGGAAGAGATGGTCGAGTGAGGGAACCATGGTTGACAAGAGAGGTTGAATGTCTTGTTAAGAGGAAAAAGGTGACTTATGTAAGGCTGAGGAAACAAGGTTCAGACAGGGCATTGGAGAGATACAAGATAGCCAGGAGGGAACTGAAGAAAGGGATTAGGAGAGCTAAGAGAGGGCATGAACAATCTTTGGCGGGTAGGATCAAGGAAAACCCCAAGGCCTTTTACACATATGTGAGAAATATGAGAATGACTAGAGCGAGGGTCGGTCCAATCAAGGACAGTAGAGGGAGATTGTGTATTGAGCCTGAAGAGATAGGAGACGTCTTGAACGAGTACTTTTCTTCAGTATTTACGAATGAGAGGGGCCATATTGTTGGAGAGGAGAGTGTGAAACAGACTGGTAAGCTTGTTAGGAAGGAAGATGTGTTGGGCATTTTGAAAAACTTGAGGATAGACAAGTCCCCCGGGCCTGACGGGATATATCCAAGGATTCTATGGAAAGCAAGAGATGAAATTGCAGAGCCGTTGGCAATGATCTTTTCGTCCTCACTGTCAACAGGGGTGGTACCAGGGGATTGGAGAGTGGCGAATGTCGTGCCCCTGTTCAAAAAAGGGACTAGGGATAACCCTGGGAATTACAGGCCAGTTAGTCTTACTTCGGTGGTAGGCAAAGTAATGGAAAGGGTACTGAAGGATAGGATTTCTGAGCATCTGGAAAGACACTGCTTGATTAGGGATAGTCAGCACGGATTTGTGAGGGGTAGGTCTTGCCTCACAAGTCTTATTGAATTCTTTGAGGAGGTGACCAAGCACGTGGATGAAGGTAAAGCAGTGGATGTAGTGTACATGGATTTTAGTAAGGCATTTGATAAGGTTCCCCATGGTAGGCTTATGCAGAAAGTAAGGAAGCATGGGATAGTGGGAAATTTGGCCAGTTGGATAACGATCCAGCTAACCGATAGAAGTCAGAGAGTGGTGGTGGATGGCAAATATTCAGCCTGCATCCCAGTTACCAGTGGCGTACCGCAGGGATCAGTTCTGGGTCCTCTGCTGTTTGTGATTTTCATTAATGACTTGGATGAGGGAGTTGAAGGGTGGGTCAGTAAATTTGCAGACGATGCAAAGATTGGTGGAGTTGTGGATAGTGAGGAGGGCTGTTGTCGGCTGCAAAGAGACATAGATAGGATGCAGAGCTGGGCTGAGAAGTGGCAGATGGAGTTTAACCCTGAAAAGTGTGAGGCTGTCCATTTTGGAAGGACAAATATGAATGCGGAATACAGGGTTAACGGTAGGGTTCTTGGCAATGTGGAGGGGCAGAGAGACCTTGGGGTCTATGTTCATACATCTTTGAAAGTTGCCACTCAAGTGGATAGAGCTGTGAAGAAGGCCTATGGTGTGCTCGCGTTCATTAACAGAGGGATTGAATTTAAGAGCCGTGAGGTGATGATGCAGCTGTACAAAACTTTGGTAAGGCCACATTGGAGGGCTGTGTGCAGTTCTGGTCGCCTCATTTTGGGAAGGATGTGGAAGCTTTGGAAAAGGTGCAAAGGAGATTTACCAGGATGTTGCCTGGAATGGAGAGTAGGTCTTACGAGGAAAGGTTGAGGGTGCTAGGCCTTTTCTCATTAGAACGGAGAAGGATGAGGGGCAACTTGATAGAGGTTTATAAGATGATCAGGGGAATAGATAGAGTGGACAGTCAGAGACTTTTTCCCCGGGTGGAACAAACCATTACAAGGGGACATAAATTTAAGGTGAATGGTGGAAGATATAGGAGGGATATCAGAGGTAGGTTCTTTACCCAGAGAGTAGTGGGGGCGTGGAATGCACTGCCTGTGGAAGTAGTTGAGTTGGAAACATTAGGGACCTTCAAGCAGCTGTTGGATAGGTACATGGATTACGGTGGAATGATGGGGTGTAGATTAATTTGTTCTTAATCTAGGACAAAACTTCGGCACAACATCGTGGGCCGAAGGGCCTGTTCTGTGCTGTATTTTTCTATGTTCTATCGCAGCTGCCCCCTATTTAGTTACTTTTTGAAAATATTTTTATTCTCCTGCATAATGAATAACGCCCATGAATAGTAGAACCCCTCCATCCTTCCCCTCGGTTCAAACCTCACCTTCTCAAGCGTTAAGAATTCCAGCAGGTCCCCCCCCCCACGCCTGGGCACAGGGTGGAGAGGATGATCTCCACCCGAACAGGATCCGCCTTCGGGCGATCAACGAGGCGAAGGCTACGACATCTGCCTCCGCGTCCGTTCCCGACCCAGGCTGGTCCGACACCCCGAATATGGGGCGGGATTGGCTGCTCACGTCATCCCCGCGCATGCGCAGGGCGGGCGCAGAAGAGTGCCCCCACGGCACAGGGCCGCACGCGGATTGGTGGGCCCCGATCGCGGGCCAGGCCACTGTGGGGGCACCCCCCCACCCCACCCCCCGGCAATTCTCCGACCCGACGGGAGGTCGGAGAATCCCACCCATGGCCTCCCGGGGACCCGGGTCCAGCTTCACACGCACCACTTTAGAGGTTACCCTAAACACCTCCTTCCAGTAATCCTCCAGCTTTGGACAGGACCAAAACATACGAACGTGATTAGCGGCCCCCCCCGCAACGCTCGCACACATCCTCTACTCCTTCAAAGAATCGGCTCATCCTCGCCCTCGTGAGGTGCGCTCTGTATCCCACCTTCAGCTGTATCAGCCCCAACCTCGCACACGAGGTGGAGGAATTCACTCTTCGGAGCACCTCACACCAGACCCCCTCCTCCATACCCTCGCCCAGCTCTTCCGCCCACTTTGCCTTGATCCCTTCTAGCGGCGACGTCTCCTCCTCCAAAATAGCCCCGCAAACCGCCGATACTACCCCCTTCTCCAGTCCCCCTGTCGTCAGCACCTCCTCCAGCAATGTGGAGGCCGGTTCCTCTGGGAAGCTCTGTATCTCCTTTCTGGCAAAGTCTTGAACCTGCATGTACCTAAACATTTCATAGAACATAGAACATAGAAAATACAGCACAGAACAGGCCCTTCGGCCCACGATGTTGTGCCGAACCTTTGTCCTAGATTAATCATAGATTATCATTGAATTTACAGTGCAGAAGGAGGCCACTCGGCCCCTTGAGTCTGCACCAGCTCTTGGAAAGAGCACCCTACCCAAACTCAACACCTCCACCCAACACCAAGGGCAATTTGGACATTAAGGGCAATTTATCATTGGCCAATTCACCTAACCCGCACATCTTTGGACTGTGGGAGGAAACCGGAGCACCCGGAGGAAACCCACGCAGACACGGGGAGGACGTGCAGACTCCGCACAGACAGTGACCCAAGCCAGAATTGAACCTGGGACCCTGGAGCTGTGAAGCAATTGTGCTAACCACAATGCTACCGTGCTGCCCTTAAGAACAAATAAATCTACACTATATCATTTTACCTTAATCCATGTACCTATCCAATAGCTGCTTGAAGGTCCCTAATGTTCCCGACTCAACTACTTCCACAGGCAGTGCATTCCATGCCCCCACTACTCTCTGGGTAAAGAACCTACCTCTGATATCCCTCCTATATCTTCCACCTTTCACCTTAAATTTATGTCCCCTTGTAATGGTTTGTTCCACCCGGGGAAAAAGTCTCTGACTGTCTACTCTATCTATTCCCCTGATCGTCTTATAAACCTCTATCAAGTCGCCCCTCATCCTTCTCCATTCTAATGAGAAAAGCCCTAGCACCCTCAACCTTTCCTCGTAAGACCTACTCTCCATTCCAGGCAACATCCTGGTAAATCTTCTTTGCACCTTTTCCAAAGCTTCCACATCCTTCCTAAAATGAGGCGACCAGAACTGCACACAATACTCCAAATGTGGCCTTACCAAAGTTTTGTACAGCTGCATCATCACCTCACGGCTCTTAAATTCAATTCCTCTGTTAATGAACGCGAGCACACCATAGGCCTTCTTCACAGCTCTATCCACTTTAGTGGCAACTTTCAAAGATGTATGAACATAGACCCCAAGATCTCTCTGCTCCGCCACATTGCCAAGAACTCTACCGTTAACCCTGTATTCCGCATTCATATTTGTCCTTCCAAAATGGACAACCTCACACTTTTCAGGGTTAAACTCCATCTGCCACTTCTCAGCCCAGCTCTGCATCCTATCTATGTCTCTTTGCAGCCGACAACAGCCCTCCTTACTATCCACAACGCCACCAATCTTCGTATCGTCTGCAAATTTACTGACCCAACCTTCAACTCCCTCATCCAAGTCATTAATGAAAATCACAAACAGCAGAGGACCCAGAACTGATCCCTGCGGTACGCCACTGGTAACTGGGATCCAGGCTGAATATTTGCCATCCACCACCACTCTCTGACTTCTATCGGTTAGCCAGTTCGTTATCCAACTGGCCAAATTTCCCACTACCCCATGCCTCCTTACTTTCTGCATAAGCCTACCATGGGGATCTTTATCAAATGCCTTACTAAAATCCATGTACACTACATCCACTGCTTTACCTTCATCCACATGCTTGGTCACCTCCTCAAAGAATTCAATAAGATTTGTAAGGCAAGACCTACCCCTCACAAATCCGTGCTGACTATCCCTAATCAAGCAGTGTCTTTCCAGATGCTCAGAAATCCTATCCTTCAGTACCCTTTCCATTACTTTGCCTACCACCGAAGTAAGACTAACTGGCCTGTAATTCCCAGGGTTATCCCTAGTCCCTTTTTTGAACAGGGGCACGACATTCGCCACCCTCCAATCCCCTGGTACCACCCCTGTTGACAGTGAGGATGAAAAGATCATTGCCAACGGCTCTGCAATTTCATCTCTTGCTTCCCATAGAATCCTTGGATATATCCCGTCAGGCCCGGGGGTCTTGTCTATCCTCAAGTTTTTCAAAATGCCCAACACATCTTCCTTCCTAACAAGTATTTCCTCGAGCTTACCAATCTGTTTCACACTGTCCTCTCCAACAATATCGCCCCTCTCATTTGTAAATACAGAAGAAAAGTACTCGTTCAAGACCTCTCCTATCTCTTCAGACTCAATACACAATCTCCCGCTACTGTCCTTGATCGGACCTACCCTCGCTCTAGTCATTCTCATATTTCTCACATATGTGTAAAAGGCCTTGGGGTTTTCCTTGATCCTACCCGCCAAAGATTGTTCATGCCCTCTCTTAGCTCTCCTAATCCCTTTCTTCAGTTCCCTCCTGGCTATCTTGTATCCCTCCAATGCCCTGTCTGAACCTTGTTTCCTCAGCCTTACATAAGTCACCTTTTTCCTCTTAACAAGACATTCAACCTCTCTTGTCAACCATGGTTCCCTTACTCGACCATCTCTTCCCTGCCTGACAGGGACATACATATCAAGGACACGTAGCACCTGCCAGCCTATGTTCCCAACTTATGCACTTCAATTCTTGTCTGACAACATCGTATTTACCCTTCCCCCAATTGTAAACCTTGCCCTGTTGCACGTACCTATCCCTCTCCATTACTAAAGTGAAAGTCACAGAATTGTGGTCACTATCTCCAAAATGCTCCCCCACTAACAAATCTATCACTTGCCCTGGCTCATTACCCAGTACTAAATCCAATATTGCCCCTCCTCTGGTCGGACAATCTACATACTGTGTTAGAAAAGCTTCCTGGACACACTGCACAAACACCACCCCATCCAAACTATTTGATCTAAAGAGTTTCCACTCAATATTTGGGAAGTTAAAGTCGCCCATGACTACTACCCTATGACTTCTGCACCTTTCCAAAATCTGTTTCCCAATCTGTTCCTCCACATCTCTGCTACTATTGGGGGGCCTATAGAAAACTCCTAACAAGGTGACTGCTCCTTTCCTATTTCTGACTTCAACCCATACTACCTCAATAGGGTGATAGTCCTCGAACTGCCTTTCTGCAGCTGTTATACTATCTCTAATTAATAATGCCACCCCTCCACCTCTTTTACCACCCTCCCTAATCTTATTGAAACATCTATAACCAGGGACCTCCAACAACCATTTCGGCCCCTCTTCTATCCAAGTTTCCGTGATGGCCACCACATCGTAGTCCCAAGTACCGATCCATGCCTTAAGTTCACCCACCTTATTCCTGATGCTTCTTGCGTTGAAGTATACACACTTCAACCCATCTCCGTGCCTGCAAGTACTCTCCTTTGTCAGTGTTCCCTTCCCCACTACCTCATTACACGCTTTGGCGTCCTGAATATCGGCTACCTTAGTTGCTGGACTACAAATCCGGTTCCCATTCCCCTGCCAAATTAGTTTAAACCCTCCCGAAGAGTACTAGAAAACCTCCCTCCCAGGATATTGGTGCCCCTCTGGTTCAGATGCAACCCGTCCTGCTTGTACAGGTCCCACCTTCCCCAGAATGCGCTCCAATTATCCAAATACCTGCAGTCCTCCCTCCTACGCCATTCCTGCAGCCACGTGTTCAACTGCACTCTCTCCCCATTCCTAGCCTCGCTATCACGTGGCACCGGCAACAAACCAGAGATGACAACTCTGTCTGTCCTGGCTTTTAACTTCCAGCCTAACTCCCTAAACTTGTTTATTACCTCTACACCCCTTTTCCTACCTATGTCGTTGGTACCAATGTGCATCACGACTTCTGGCTGCTCACCCTCCCCTTAAGGATCCTGAAGACACGATCCGAGACATCCCTGGCCCTGGGACCCGGGAGGCAACATACCTTCCGGGAGTCTCGCTCGCGACCACAGAATCTCCTATCTATTCCCCTAACCATTGAATCTCCTACAACTATTGCTTTTCTATTCTCCCCCCTTCCCTTCTGAGCCCCAGAGCCAGACTCAGTGCCAGAGACCTGGCCGCTAGGGCCTTCCCCCGGTAGGTCATCCCCCCCAACAGCATCCAAAACGGTATACTTGTTTTGAAGGGGAACGTCCACGAGGGCTCCCTGCACTTTCTGCCTGTTTGATTTTTTCCCCCTGACTGTAACCCAGCTATTCTTGTCCTGTACCTTGGGTGTGGTTACCTCCTTGTAACTCTTCTCAATCACCCCCTCTGCCTCCCGGATGATCCGAAGTTCATCCAGCTTCAACTCCAGTTCCCTAACACGGTCTTTGAGGAGCTGAAGTTGGGTGCACTTCCCGCAGGTATAGTCAGTGGGGACACCGGTGGTATCCCTCACCACCCACATCCTACAGGAGGAGCATGTAACTGGCCTAGCCTCCATCCCCTCTTACCTGACAGAATATAGCTGCCCTGTGGACTAACTAGATCTCCGCCCTCCGACTCTGCTCCTAGTCAGCTACACTTTCTGTAAACTCATGGCTCTCTTCGCACTCTTTGCAGAAATGTCGGAAACAAAATGAAAGGAGCACCTTACTCCCTCCTCACCTAACTCCCTCGGTCACCAAACTCTCACTATCGCACTCAAAAAGCACCAAATTCAGCACTCCCTCGGTCACCAAACTCTCACTATCGCACTCAAAAAGCACCAAATTCAGCACTCCCTCGGTCACCAAACTCTCACTATCGCACTCAAATGCACCAAATTCAGCACTCAGTGCAAACAAAGTCTGCACTGTAGGAGATCACTTTTATACTGTGAATCTAGCCTCTGAAAAACTGGCCTAATCCAATTAACTAATTAACAAGCTCCAGCTGCAAGTGCCTACAAGTAGAAGACTGTTTAAAACTGATTGAAAATTCACCTTCTTCTAAACCAAACAGCAACTTTTAAGTTAATTAACTAAATAAAAGAAAGACTAAACTTTAGATAAAAATGAAGCCTTATACTCCCTCGGTCACCAAACTCTCACTATCGCACTCAAATGCACCAAATTCAGCACTCCCTCGGTCACCAAACTCTCACTATCGCACTCAAATGCACCAAATTCAGCACTCAGTGCAAAACCTCAGCACTCAGTGCAAAACCTGCCCCTGCTCCAGCCCATAACTTCGCTTCCAGCTCCTTCAATCCTGCCAACCGGCTCCTAAGAAACAAATCTTTTTGTGTCCCAATTCCTTTCTCCTCCCATCTCCGAAAATTTCCATCCCACCTCCCCGGCTCAAATCCGCGGTTCCCCCGAATCGGCATTTCCCCTGACCCTGCCCCCAACCCGAAGTGTTGGCGAAACTGCCTCCAGATTCTCAATGAAGCCATTATCACCGGACTCCCTGAATATTTCCCCGGAGCTATCGGGAGCGGCGCTGTTGCTAGTGCTTTCAGCCCCGACCCCCCTGCACAAACTCTCCTCCGTTCTGACCCACTGAGAATCCACCCCTCTGACCCAGCTCCGCACCTTCTCCACGTTCGCCGCCCAGTAGTAGTACAACCGGTTCGGGAGACCCAAACCCCCTGCCTGCCTTCCCCTCTGTAGCAGCACCTTTCTCACTCTGGCCACCTTCTCTCCCCATATGAACGAGGTAATCAGCCCTTCAATCTCTCTAACAAATGCCTTTGGCAGGAAGATCGGCAGGCATTGGAAAATAAACAGGAATCGCGGCAGCAGGTTCATTTTATTTGCCTGTCGCTGCCCCTATTCATTGACACCTCCCAATGAAGCACTGTAACTCAGACCAAAGTGCCAGGAAACTTAACTAAGAAACCGGAATAGCCTTTCCAGGTGTGATGGTGCATTGTAGCCCCCATGGACCCGACTAGGGGCTTTTCACAGTAATTTCACTGAAGCCTCCTTGTGACAATAAGCGATTATTATTATTATTATTTATTTATACTTGCTCAGGGATCACTATTCCACATCTCCTGTTTCTCAGTCTTATTCGTCCATCTTCCGCCTGGCACTGCCATCAAAAGCTTTCTTAAAAGTCCAGATAGACAACCTCGACCCTGCTCCCTTCATCAACCTTCCCCGTGACTTTATCAATAGGGGCTGGTTTAGCACAGGGCTAAATCTCCGGCTTTGAAAGCAGACCAAGGCGGGCCAGCAACGCGGGGTTCAATTCCCGTACCGGCCTCCCCGAACAGGCGCCGGAATGTGGCGACTAGGGGCTTTTCACAGTGACTGCATTTGAAGCCGACTTGTGACAATAAGCGATTTTCATTTCATTTCGTTTTTTTTTTTCATTTCATCAGTCCAAAGTTGTGCAGGTTAAGGTGGATTGGCCGCGCTAAATTGCCCCTTCGTGTCAAAAAGGTTAGGTGGGGTTACGGGGATAGAGTAGGATGGGGGTTTGCCCTAGGTCGGGTGCTCTTTGGGAGGGTTGTGCAGACTCAATGGGCTAAATCTCCTCCTTCTGCACTGCAGGGATTCGATGATATATTGAAGCCCGACCAACATCCAGGTCCTCCCCATTCGAAAAATGCCACACAGGCCCAATCCGGCCTACGGGCCATGCCTTAGGCGGACCAGATCTAAGACCCTCCAGCCAGGAGGAAACGGACGCTCAGAATCTGCCCTGCCCACCCCCTCAACATGATAACTCTTTGAAACATCGGAGAACATATGTCTAATTTATTCAATCCCTCCTCACAGGCCCTCCCCCCGCCCGATCCCAGGAATTTTCACCGTCATTTGCATTCCCGCCAAGATGACCATATTCTTCGTTCAACACAGGGGACAAAACTCTGTCCAGTTCTCCATGAGCGGCCGTACAAAGGCCCTGGACCCATAACGTCAAGCCTGCCTCGTGCTTAAATTGCAACCACCTTGCTCCCAAGGCCAAACTACTGCCTTCCTTCCCAACTGCCAGCTCTACCTGCTACAATCGGCCTCGGTGCCCCCCGTTGGCGCCTCCTGATCACTGTCCGGTGCGTAGGTGGCGCTCGGGCTTAATGGGAGGCCTGTGGCCTGTGACCTGTGGCCTGGTGCTCCAGCGGAGTCTGAGCCCCTCACCGAGGCCGCATCCACCAGACAGGAAGGCCCAAAGCCAGCCGTTGGCGGGTCCCAGAGAGCAACCCCCACCCCCCACCCCATAATACACCCCCACCAGTGAATTTGCACTGTGAGGTGGGGGGGGGGGGGGAGGTGTAGGTGCGTTTCCACGGCTTGAGTATTGAGCCAGCCTTTGCGTGGGGTTCGGTTCCTCCCTCATTGTTATGGCTTAGCTTAATAAACAGAGCAGACACGCGACAACCTGGATACGAAGGCTTTATTATCCAAGCTTGGTTTCGTGCACACGAGCGAGAGATCTAGATGTTTGCCAAGATCTATCTGCTAAACACTGATAAAAGCACTATCAATTATACCATTTTCCAAAAATCAATAGCCCACCCCAGTTGGACTTGGACCAATCCTTGAAGCCGTCATTTTCAAACTATCCGGTGAAATTGTGATCCGCTCATGATTTAACCCCCCCCTGTCATTGTTGCTTACCAAGATCCTGTGTCCATTTTAACATGGGTTTTCCCAGACATTCCCATCCTGATATCGCAGCCAGTTCCTCCCTGTTGTCCATCTAGGGGCAGGTTGTCAGAACTGGCTTCCCCTCCACTCCACGGACTGTTTACAATCGCGTGTGTCTCAAAAACATGGGCAAGCCAGCTACCCATCATGCATTGTGGCCACTGATTGTAGCTGGAGCTTGCTTGATTATCATTGCCGAGGGAGGAAGGACAGCCGCGATTGAGGGTCAGGATGGCCCGTTCCTGCCCCTCCGTCACCCCGCGCGCCCCTGTTTATTTTCACCCCCCTGGTTTCTGTGTTCCAGGGCTTGTCGGGGAACACCATGCTGGGAGTCAGCCATGTCGTCACCACCAGCATTGGAATGTGCGACATTGACATTCGACCGGTGAGTGCATTGGCGGGATTGCCTCCTGGAGCCAGTCAGAGAAATGCCCTCCCTCTTGAATGTGCTCTCGTGTTCCACCCTGGAAAGATATTAGCTCCGAATTGCGTAGAGGCAAACCCATCCCCGTGTTACACTTAAGAAACCGCCATCCTTCAGCTCAATGTCCTACCATTTAAGTATTGCTTAAAAAAAGAGACACAGGTCGTCAAAGCTTTTCCGTTTCGGACACATCAGACCAAATGCAAGAATGCCAAATTTAAAACTCTCGCAACAATTTATATCACATGGGGAAACTCCGAATCTCATAATGTTTCAGTAAGATCACCCCCTCATTCCTCTAAACCCCCCACGATTAGGGGCCAACCTGTCCCTGCATTCATCCGTAAATACTCTGCCAAGTGGGAATTGATTCCACCCTCGGCAGTCGCCTCCAGTAGTTTTCCGACCTACTGACTGACCTGCAGTTAGCAGGTTCACGGAATCCCTACAGTGCAGAAGGCAGGCCATTCGGCCCATCAACTGCACCGATCCTCTGAACCATCGTCCTACCCAGGTCCAATTTCTGTAACCTAACCTGCACATCCCTGGACACTTAAGGGGCAAGTTAGCACGGCCAATCCACCTAACCTCATCTTTGGACACTAAGGGACAATTTAGCGTGGCCAATCCACAGTCCAAAGATGTGTGGGCTAGGTTGGATTGGCCATGCTTAGTGTCCAAAGGTTAAGCGGGGTTACGAGGATAGGACAGGGGAGTGATTCTAGGTAGGCCGCTCTTTCCAAGGGTCGGTGCAGACTCGATGGGCCAAATGGCCTCCTTCTGCACTCTCGGGATTCTTTGGTCTGTGGGAGGAAACCGGAGCCCCCGGAGGAAACCCACACAAGATTGGGAATCGAACCCGGGTCCCTGGCGCCGTGAGGCAGCAGTGCTAACCACTGTGCCGCCAGGCTGCCCTTTCCCGCTCCCAGAGGTGTAACATTTACAATCCTCCCGTCCTCTGGGACGACTCGCTCATCCGAGGAGGATGAAAGATGGCGGTCGGAGCTTCCGTTATCCCCAACCTCACCTCCCTTAGCCGCCCAGCGCGCCTCCCATCCAGAACGGGTGAGCTTGGGGCAGTGCCAATCTATTGAACCCTCTCTTCAAAGGGTTGGGAGGGATGGCGTGGGAGTTGGTCGCCTGAGTAACCCGTCACTGTTGTGTCCCGGCAGGGGCTGTACGGCAGTGTGATCGTCACTGGGGGAAACACCTTGCTTCAAGGCTTCACAGATCGGCTGAACCGAGAGCTCTCGCAGAAAACGCCTCCCGTGAGTACAATGGCGGGGGTAGAAGCCCACTTGGCCTTTCAGCTTCTGATAGAAAGGAGGAGGGGGGGGGGGGGGGGAAATCCGGCTCGATCTTTACTGAACTAGCCTTCTTTCTTTGCGGCCACCCCCCGCTGGCATTGCTCACGGTTCGTGTGACGAGGATGTTTCACAAAGGAGAGCTGTGTTATTTTAACGCACCCCGGCGTGTTCCCGCCTGCAACAAATAGGCCCATCCTGAGGGCCACTGCGGCTTTCGAGGCCGGGGAATTAGACAAAGTTGAAAACTTCTGGCCGCAGGTCAGATGAATCCGACTGCCCGTCACTGTCACCTTTCCTAATCTTCCGTACGGTTTTATTTAAGCATTTGAGGGCGATTGACTCCAAATTTCCTTCATGCACTCATTCGCCAACCGCAGCGAGGCTCATCCCCAGCCCAAAATGGCGGGATTGCGGCGAACTGCAGCAACACCGGTGGTGGGAGGACTGAATAGCAGGGCGCTGGTTATCTCCTGGGTAAGGCCCAGAGTGCGAATGGGGGATGGGGGTCAGAGTGTGAATGGGGCAGGGGGTCAGAGTGTGAATGGGGTTAGAGTGTAAATGGGGCCGAGGGTCAGAGTGTGAATGGGGTCAGAGTGTGAATGGGGCAGGGGGTCAGAGTGTGAATGGGGTCAGAGTGTGAATGGGGTCAGAGTGTGAATGGGGTCAGAGGTCAAAGTGCGAATGGAGAGGGGGTCAGAGTGTGAGTGGGGTCAGAATGGGAATGGGGCAGGGGGTCAGAGTGTGAATGGGGTCAGAGTGTGAATGGGGTCATAGTGTGAATGGGGCCGGAGGTCAGAGAGTGAATGGGGCCGGAGGTCAAAGTGTGAATGGAGAGGGGGTCAGAGTGTGAATGGGGTCAGAGTGTGAATGGGGTCAGGGGTCAGAGTGTGAATGGGGTCAGAGTGTGAATGGGGGAGGGTGTCAGAGAGTGAGTGGGGCCAGAGTGTGAGTGGGGGAGGGGGTCAGAGAATGAGTGGAGTCAGAGTGTGAATCGGGTCAGAGTGTGAATGGGGTCAGAGTGTGAATGGGGTCCGAGTGTGAATGGGGTCGGAGTGTGAATGGGGTCAGAGTGTGAATGGGGTCAGGGGTCAGAGTGTGAATGGGGTCGGAGTGTGAATGGGGTCAGAGTGTGAATGGTGTCATAGTGGGAAGGGAGTCAGAGTGGGAATGTGGAGATTGCCGATCTGTGATTGGGTGACAATCCTTGTTAATTATTCCTAATTTTCCCCTACGGTTTTCCCATTTCCTTTCCTCCAATCAGAGTATGCGGCTGAAGCTGATAGCCAATAACAGCACAGTGGAGCGACGGTTCAGCCCCTGGATTGGTGGTTCCATTCTTGCCTCTCTGGTGAGCCAGTCTGTACGTGCAGATTGTTCATGTCAGGTTGTTGTTGTTGTTGGGTTGTTTCAGTTGCTGTATTGATGATGAGTGTTGTCATGCAGTCATCATGAACCAATCACTAACTCCGGATATTTAATGTTTAGCATTTTACGCTCACCTGGACCTTTCCGTGATTTTCCAGCAGAATTATCCTGGTCGAGGGGTTTATGAGAATCAAATAGAGAGAGGTACGGAGTATTAGAGGGTGGGTTAGATGGAGGGAGATGGCCAGGAGGTGGGGTGGAGGGATGCAGACAGATGTTGGGATTAAGGGATATGGAGAGACGGTAGGATTGAGGGATAAGGGGAAATGGTGGGATTGACACATTTGGGGATGAGGGGCATGCTGGGTCATGGTGATGGTGGAGGAATACAGGGATGGCCATTTGAGCGATACTGGAAAATGGCGAGAGTGAGGATTCCCTATATCCCTCAATCCAATTTACTCAACATTTCCCCTTAACCCATCCCTCACTCCCACCATCTCCCCAAATCCCTCACTCCCACAATCTCCCCATATCCCTCACTCCCACCATCTCCCATATCCCTCACTCCCACCATCTCCCCATATCCCTCACTCCCACCCTCTCCCCATATTCCTCACTCCCACCATCTCCCCAAATCCCTCACTCCCACCATCTCCCCATATCCCTCACTCCCACCATCTCCCCATATCCCTCACTCCCACCCTCTCCCCATATCCCTCACTCCCACCCTCTCCCCATATCCCTCACTCCCACCATCTCCCAAAATCCCTCACTCCCACCATCTCCCCATATCCCTCACTCCCACCATCTCCCCATATCCCTCACTCCCACCCTCTCCCCATATTCCTCACTCCCACCATCTCCCCATATCCCTCACTCCCACCATATCCCTCACTCCCACCATCTCCCCATATCCCGCACTCCCACCATCTCCCAATATCCCTCACTCCCACCCTCTCCACAAATCCCTCACTCCCACCCGCACCCCATATCCCTCACTCCCACCATCTCCCGATATCCCTCACTCCCACCCTCTCCCCAAATCCCTCACTCCCACCCTCTCCCCAAATCCCTCACTCCCACCATCTCCCCATATCCCTCACTCCCACCCTCTCCCCATATCCCTCACTCCCACCCTCTCCCCAAATCCCTCACTCCCACCCTCTCCCCATATCCCTCACTCCCACCCTCTCCCCAATCCCTCACTCCCACCATCTCCCCATAATCCTCACTCCCACCATCTCCCCATATCCCTCACTCCCATCATCTCCCCATATCCCTGACTCCCACCCTCTCCCCATATCCCTCACTCCCACCATCTCCCCATATCCCTCACTCCCACCATCTCCCCATATCCCCCTCTCCCACCCTCTCCCCATATTCCTCACTCCCACCATCTCCCCATATCCCTCACTCCCACCATCTCCCCATATCCCTCACTCCCACCATCTCCCCATATCCCTCACTCCCACCATCTCCCAAAATCCCTCACTCCCACCCTCTCCCCATATCCCTCACTCCCACCCTCTCCCCATATCCCGCACTCCCACCCTCTCCCCAAATCCCTCACTCCTACCCTCTCCCCAAATCCCTCACTCCCACCCTCTCCCCATATCCCTCACTCCCACCCTCTCCCCATATTCCTCACTCCCACTATCTCCCCATATCCCTCACTCGCACCATCTCCCCATATCCCTCACTCCCACCCTCTCCCCCTATCCCTCACTCCCACCATCACCCCATATCCCACACTCCCACCATCACCCCATATCCCTCACTCCCACCCTCTCCCCATATCCCTGACTCCCACCCTCTCCCCATATCCCGCACTCCCACCCTCTCCCCATATCCCGCACTCCCACCCTCTCCCCAAATCCCTCACTCCCACCATCTCCCCATAATCCTCACTCGCACCATCTCCCCATATCCCTCACTCCCACCCTCTCCCCATATCCCTCACTCCCACCATCTCCCAATATCCCTCACTCCCACCCTCTCCCCAAATCCCTCACTCCCACCATCTCCCCATATCCCTCACTCCCACCCTCTCCCCATATCCCTCACTCCCACCCTCTCCCCATATCCCTCACTCCCACCCTCTCCCCATATCCCTCACTCCCACCCTCTCCCCAAATCCCTCACTCCCACCGTCTCCCCAAATCCCTCACTCCCACCATCTCCCCATATCCCTCACTCCCACCCTCTCCCCATATCCCTCACTCCCACCCTCTCCCCAAATCCCTCACTCCCACCCTCTCCCCATATCCCTCACTCCCACCATCTCCCCATATCCCTCACTCCCACCATCTCCCCATATCCCTCATTCCCACCCTCTCCCCATATCCCTCACTCCCACCATCTCCCCATATCCCTCACTCCCACCCTCGCCCCATATCCCTCACTCCCACCCTCTCCCCATATCCCTCACTCCCACCCTCCCCCCATATCCCTCACTCCCACCCTCTCCCCAAATCCCTCTCTCCCGCCCTCTCCCCATATCCCTCAGTCCCACCCTCACCCCATATCGCTCACTCACACCCTCTCCCCATATCCCTCACTCCCACCCTCTCCCCATATCCCTCACTCCCACCCTCCCCATATCCCTCACTCCCACCCTCTCCCCATATCCCTCACTCCCACCCTCTCCCCATATCCCTCACTCACACCATCTCCCCATATCCCTCACTCCCACCCTCTCCCCATATCCCTCACTCCCACCCTCTCCCCAAATCCCTCACTTCCACCCTCTCCCTAAATCCCTCACTCCCACCCTCTCCCCATATCCCTCACTCCCACCATCTCCCCATATCCCTCACTCCCACCATCTCCCCATATCCCTCACTCCCACCAACTCCCCATATCCCTCACTCCCACCCTCTTCCCATATCCCTCCCACCCACCATCGCCCCATATCCCTCACTCCCACCATATCCCTCACTCCCAACCTCTCCCCATATCCCTCTCTCCCACCCTCTCCCCATATCCCTCACTCCCACCATCTCCCCATATCCCTCACTCCCACCCTCTCCCCATATCCCTCACTCCCACCCACTCCCCATATCCCTCACTCCCACCCTCTCCCCAAATCCCTCACTCCCACCCTCTCCCCATATCCCTCACTCCCACTCTCTCCCCATATCCCTCACTCCCACCCTCTCCCCATATCCCTCACTCCTACCACCTTCCCACATCCCTCACTCCCAACCTCTCCACATATCCCTCACTCCCACGCTCTCCCCATATCCCTCACTCCCACCATCTCCCCATATCCCTCACTCCCACCCTCTCCCCATATCCCTCACTCCCACCATCTCCCCATATCCCTCACTCCCACCCTCTCCCCATATTCCTCACTCCCACCCTCTCCCCATATCCCTCACTCCCACCATCTCCCCATATCCCTCACTCCCACCATCTCCCCATATCCCTCACTCGCACCATCTCCCCATATCCCTCACTCCCACCCTCTCCCCATATTCCTCACTCCCACCCTCTCCCCATATCCCTCACTCCCACCATCTTGCCATATCCCTCACTCCCACCAACTCCCCATATCCCTCACTCCCACCCTCTCCCCATATCCCTCACTCCCACCATCTTGCCATATCCCTCACTCCCACCAACTCCCCATATCCCTCATTCCCACCATCTCCCCATATCCCTCACTCCCACCATATCACTCACTCCCACCCTCTCCCCATATCCCTCTCTCCCACCCTCTCCACATATCCCTCACTCCCACCATATCCCCATATCCCTCCCTCCCACCATCTCCCCATATCCCTCACTCCCACCCTCTCCACATATCCCTCTCTCCCACCCTCTCCACATATCCCTCACTCCCACCATATCCTCATATCCCTCTCTCCCACCCTCTGCACATATCCCTCACTCCCACCATCTCCCCATATTCCTCACTCCCACCCTCTCCCCATATCCCTCACTCCCACCATCTTGCCATATCCCTCACTCCCACCAACTCCCCATATCCCTCACTCCCACCCTCTCCCCATATCCCTCACTCCCACCATCTTGCCATATCCCTCACTCCCACCAACTCCCCATATCCCTCATTCCCACCATCTCCCCATATCCCTCACTCCCACCATATCACTCACTCCCACCCACTCCTCATATCCCTCTCTCCCACCCTCTGCACATATCCCTCACTCCCACCATATCCCCATACCACTCACTCCCACCCTCTCCTCATATCACTCACTCCCACCCTCTCCTCATATCCCTCTCTCCCACCATCTCCCCATATCCCTCACTCCCACCATATCCCCATATCCCTCTCTCCCACCCTCTGCACATATCCCTCACTCCCACCATCTCCCCATATCCCTCACTCCCACCCTCTCCCCGTATCCCTCACTCCCACCCTCTCCCCATATCCCTCCCTCCCACCCTCTCCCCATATCCCTCACTCCCACCATCTCCCCATATCCCTCACTCCCACCATATCCCCATATCCCTCTCTCCCACACTCTCCATATATCCCTCACTCTCACCATCTCCCCATATCCCTCACTCCCACCATCTCCCCATATCCCTCACTCCCACCCTCTCCCCATATCCCTCACTCCCACCCTCTCCCCATATCCCTCACTCCCACCCTCTCCCCATATCCCTCACTCCCACCCTCTCCCCATATCCCTCACTCCCACCCTCTCCCCATATCCCTCACTCCCACCCTCTCCCCATATCCCTCACTCCCACCAACTCCCCATATCCCTCAATATGGGATTGAATTGGATTTGTTTATTGTCCCGTGTACCGAGGTACAGTGAAAAGTATTTTTCTGCGAGCAGCTCAACAGATCATTAAATACATGGGAAGAAAAGGGAATAAAAGAAAATACATAATAGGGCAACACAACATATACAATGTAACTACATAAGCACTGGCATCGGATGAAGCATACAGGGTGTAGTGTTAATGAGGTCTGTCCATAAGAGGGTCGTTTAGGAGTCTGGTGACAGCGGGGAAGAAGCTGTTTTTGAGTCTGTTTGTGCGTGTTCTCAGACTTCTGTATCTCCTGCCCGATGGAAGAAGTGGGAAGAGTGAGTAAGCCGGGTGGGAGGGAGACAGTGTGTGAGGTCAATGCTTCGGTAAGGAACATGCTTGCTGGGATTATTGGCGTGTTCTTATCCCTGAACGCTCTAATGTTGAGTTTGCTATCTTTGTCCAGGGAACGTTCCAGCAAATGTGGATTTCGAAACAGGAATACGAGGAGG
Source organism: Scyliorhinus torazame (assembly GCF_047496885.1). Classification (NCBI taxonomy): domain Eukaryota; kingdom Metazoa; phylum Chordata; class Chondrichthyes; order Carcharhiniformes; family Scyliorhinidae; genus Scyliorhinus; species Scyliorhinus torazame. The sequence continues at coordinate 19,490,647 of NC_092737.1, forward strand.
GGGGCAAACAGTGTGTGGAGAGGAAATGCCCCTGAGCTGACGCACCAAACAGAAAGGACTTCCATTAGCTGCCCATGGATCTGCCTGAAAGCCAACCTTCAGTCTGCGTCCCCTTTATCCGTTACCCAACAGGCCTGTCCGGGGCCTGGAGGCCTGGGCCTTTCCTCCGACTTGCCTCACACATTTAACTCGGCCTGTCTCTGCTCGTGGGCCGCAGCCTGACCCTTCCAGTTTCAAGAGGCAGGCCTGAAGGGGAGAGGATCCCGGGTTGGCCACTAAAACTGAGACAGGTTGCAGCAGAGGCCTCCACGCGAAGGGCCAAATCTCTCCCCAGACACGAGGGTCACCAAGGGGCTGGGAGCTGCCTTCACTCTCTGCCTCCTGTCAGCTCTTGGCCACGGTGGCTGTGTAGGCCTCACTTCTCGGGCCATGGTAATGGAGAGGGTTATGTTCCTGGCCTTGCGATTGAAGAGGCCTGAGCTAGTGATCCGACAGTCCCCATCCCGGTCGCCTGGAGACCGAGGTCTCAACCTAAGACCTTCAACCCAGCCAAGTGTGAGCTTTGTCAACAGGATAAGGGGTGGTCAAGTCGAGAGATAGGCTGATGCTGAGAGGATATCTCCCCCTGGCCGGGGAAATCTCCAACCAGGGAAGGCCTCACCCCGTCAGGGGAGATTTCTACACTCAGAGGGGGCCGTGAATCTATGGGGTTCTCTGACGTGGGAAGCTGTGTTCGGGCCTGGTCTGTGAGGGGTGGGGACGGGCATGGGGGGGGGAGAGGCTTTGTTTCTGTAACGTCACCTCAGGTAGACTTCCTGCGCAGGGGACACGACCTCAGCAAAGGGAGGAGCCCTTGTCGCGGACGCCACAGCTATGAGGGCGACATTCACGGAGGAGGCCCGGGGCCCAACAATGGTCAGTTTTGTCCAGCTCAAATCTCCTGCTGACAACCTGGGATGAGGGTGTCTGCCGGTAACTCTACAGGGTTGCCCCCCCCCCCCATCCCCCGACCTTTCACCTTTCCGATCGAACAGCCGGTTCGCTCCGCCTCAGGCCTACTTGGATCTGGCTGCGCCCTCCCCAGTGACAATCAGTTCGATCCAATCCAGGCCCGGGATTGAGGCTGGGAGCCCTGCGCTCTGGGTTAGCGCTGCGCTGTACCGCTCCCGCCATTTCCCAACTGACCCACGCGGGAACTAGAGTTAGGCCCAAAGGAGCTAACGTCTGCTCGCTCAAAGCAGCCCGAGGACCTACCAAACGAGGCGACGAGTTTACATTCTACGCCACCAGCTCCGTGCCAACGTCAAAAGTGTCCGGATTGGTGAGATCGCCGCAACGGATTGGCAGCGACTGGTCACCACACAGAGAGCCAGATGTTTGGGAGTGCGGTTGAGGCAAATTCCATCGGGTTGGGAGATCGGCCGCTGGGTTGGAGTCACACACAAGGGGACTTGGCTTGAAGGTTGGCACATATGGGTTGCGCAAGTTGAGATCGGGCACAGGGTTTTTTGGGGGGGGGGGGGTCAAGGTTTGGCGATGGGGCAAGATAGTGCTGCCGAGGGTCGGGGAGGGGGGATTTGGTAGGGGAGGGGTCGGGCTGGGGGGGCTGGGGTGGTTGGTCGGTGGGGGGGGTGGGTGGGGAGGGGGGGGGGCGGGGGAGGGTGAGGCGTGATTGGGGTTTCGGTTGGGCGTGCGTTTTTGGGGGCATTATGGGACACAGCAGTGGACATTGGGGCAAGTGCGACGGGAGCTACACCTGTGACCTTCGATCCCTGCGCGTCGCCCTCAATCAGCGAAAAGATCCCTCCGATCCCTGACGGAAACGCTAGCCGGTTCCACCGCCGATGTGAGGTTTGCATGGGGGTCTGATTTATGTCGTTCTACTGTCGTTGTTTCAATATAAATTATTGCCACTGATGAACCCAATTTGAGTCATGCTGATGTGTAATTACCTGACTCGGAGGCGTGCCATTGGTGTGGTTTGTGGGGGACACATGTTTCGATGTAATTTCGCATTTGGGAAGGCCGCAACGCCCCTACACACACGCAGACACAAACACACATCTCCCTGCCCCCCTGACCTTAGCCTACCCGTTGACCTACGCGGACGTCAATCAAAATGGCCACCAAACCATTTCGCCCCTTGTTGAGAAAAAGCAGGTTGGGCGGCCATCTTGCGTCGGCCATCTTGCGTCGTCCATCTTGCATCGGCCATCTTGCATCAGCAGGGGGCACAGTGGTTTCTTCAACACTCGAGCGATCTTGCCGAGAAGCGAGACATGTTTTGCCGAAGCTTTCTCGTCTTGCACTCATCAGGCCGAACGCAAGAACGCCAAATGTCAAACTCTAACAACAATTTATACTTCAGGAGCTTGGGGAGCCTTTGTTCTCCTGTTGCTTTCTCCAAGGCAATGTCTCAGCCAATCAGACTTGACTTGCCACCAAATCACCCTTTTCTCCTGCAGTATAGATTGTTATGAGAGTTTGAAGTTTGGCATTATTGTGTTTGTCCTGATAAGTGCAAGATGGAAAAACTTCGACAATTCGGTAATGTTCAAGTTCTGTCCTACCAAGTGCCTGTCAACACGATCTCGTATCACAGGTTAAGGAGCATGAGGGTTAAATTGGACTTGGAAAGTAAAATTTCATGTCCGTTTACTGGTGTGAGTTGTGGCCTCCAGTTCACACAGTGAGTTGGGGCCTTCCCCTCACACTGCGGCCTGGGGCCTTGTCCTCACACAGTGAGTTGGGGCCTTCCCCTCACACTGCGGCCTGGGGCCTTGTCCTCACACAGTGAGTTGGGGCCTTCCCCTCACACTGCGGGCTGGGGCCTTGTCCTCACACTGGGAGCTGGGGCCTTCCCATCACACTGCGGCCTGGGGCCTTGTCCTCACACTGGGAGCTGGGGCCTTCCCATCACACTGTGGCCTGGGGCCTTGTCCTCACACAGTGAGTTGGGGCCTCCCCATCACACTGCGGCCTGGGGCCTTGTCCACACACAGTGAGTTGGGGCCTCCCCATCACACTGCGGCCTGGGGCCTTGTCCTCACACAGTGAGTTGGGGCCTTCCCCTCACACTGCGGGCTGGGGCCTTGTCCTCACACTGGGAGCTGGGGCCTTCCCATCACACTGCGGCCTGGGGCCTTGTCCTCACACTGGGAGCTGGGGCCTTCCCATCACACTGTGGCCTGGGGCCTTGTCCTCACACTGGGAGCTGGGGCCTTCCCCTCACACTGCGGGTTGGGGCCTTGTCCTCACACAGTGAGTTGAGGCCTGTTCCTCACACAGTGGGCTGGGGCCTTGTCCTCACACTGGGAGCTGGGGCCTTCCCCTCACACTGCGGGCTGGGGCCTTGTCCTCACACTGGGAGCTGGGGCCTTCCCCTCACACTGCGGGTTGGGGCCTTGTCCTCACACAGTGAGTTGAGGCCTGTTCCTCACACAGTGTGCTGGGGCCTTGTCCTCACACTGGGAGCTGGGGCCTTCCCCTCACACTGCGGGTTGGGGCCTTGTCCTCACACAGTGAGTTGAGGCCTGTTCCTCACACAGTGGGTTGGGGCCAGTTCCCCACACTGAGAGTTGAGGCCTGTTCCTCACACTGGGAGCTGGGGCCTTCCCCTCACACTGCGGGCTGGGGCCTAGTCCTCACACAGTGAGTTGGGGCCTTCCCCTCACACTGCAGGCTTGGGCCTTGTCCTCACACTGGGAGCTGGGGCCTTCCCCTCACACTGCAGGCTGTGGCCTTGTCCTCACACAGTGAGTTGGGGCTTTCCCCTCACACTGCGGCCTGGGGCATTGTCCTCCCAGTGAGTTTGGACCTCTACCTCACACTGTGGGCTAGGGCCTTGTCCTCACACAGTGAGTTGGGGCCTTCCCTTCACACTGCAGGCTGGGGCCTTGTCCTCACACAGTGGCTTGGGGCCAGTTCCCCACACTGAGAGTTGGGGCCTGCTGCTCACACTGGAAGATGGGATCTTCCCTTCACACAGTGAGTTGAGGCCTGTTCCTCACACTGGGAGCTGGGGCCTTCCCCTCACACTGCAGGCTGGGGCCTTGTCCTCACAGTGAGTTGGGGCCTTCCCCTCACACTGCAGGCTGGGGCCTTGTCCTCACACAGTGAGTTGGGGCCTGTACCTCACACTGCGGGCTGGGCCCTGTACCTCACACTGAGAGCCGGGGCCTGTTCCTCACACTAGGAGATGGGACCTTCCCTTCACACGGTGAGTTGAGGCCTGTTCCTCACGCTGGGAGCTGAGTCTGTTCCTACACTGGGAGCTGTGTCATTGTCCTCACACAGTGATCTGGGGCCTGCCCCACACACTTGGAGCTGGAACCTTGCACTCACACAGAGAGCTGGGGCCTGTTCCTCACACTGCCAGCTGGGGTCTTGTCCCCACACAGAGAGTTGGGGCCTGAGCTCACACTGGGAGATGGGGCCTTGGCTCCACACAGTGAGTTTGGGCCTGTTCCTCACACAGCAAGCTCGGGCCTGGCCTTCACACTGGGAGCTGGGGCCTTGATCTCAGACAGCAAGTCAGGGCCTGTTTCTGACACTGGGAGCCACACAGCAAATTGGGGCCTATACCTCACACTGGAAGCCACACAGCAAATTGGGGCCTGTTCCTCACATTGGGAGATGGGGCTTGCCCTCACACAGTGAGTTGGGCCTGTTCCTCACACAGCAAGCTCGGGCCTGGCACTCACACTGCGAGCTTGGGCCTTGTCCAAAGACAGCAAGTTGGGGCCTATACCTCACACTGGGAGCCACACAGCAAGTTGGGGCCTGTTCCTCATATTGTGAGATGGGGCCTACCCTTCAAACACTAAGTTGGGGCCTGTACCCCACACCGATATATCATAATGCACATGATATCAAATACTTATTTGTCCACCTTCAGATGACAGAATGTTCAAATCGATACTGATTTAATATTTTAATAAAAGATTGGGACGGGGGAATGATCCAATCTCTTCTAGGTCACTGACATCTGATCAAAATGCCTCACACGATGAAGCTCCGTGGATATCGTTCAGTAAACTAGAGTGAATGCTTTGATCGACTTTCACCTGGTCCAGGTCCTGTAACATCCTTACATCCTCCAAAATGAAAACACGTGTTATGAATATTTTTGATGCATATATCATATTTTTACATTTTATTTTCGAGCTGAACTTTCTACTGAGGGAGGGTTGTGGGTGTGAGGGGGGTGGGGGGGGGGGGGGGGTGGAGGGTGCTCTGCTAGGCAGATGTCCCTTGGAACAGGTGGCCATTCCTGATATGGGGGTGAGTAAATTGAGGCCTATTTCAGACGAGTCCTTCACTTGACGTCGATGCACCTCGAGGTTACAGTCATTCGGCGGAGGCGAGCCAACTCCCCAAAGACTGGGGGCGTCTCCTATTCCATGTGCCTCAGTATCACCAAGCGTAGCTACTTCCTAGACAGGCCTGAGGCCTTTGGAGTGTGCCATAGGGAGAGGAGGACGTCATTCGGCCTGTTTGTGACAGGCAGGTAGAATCAGGTTGCTGTCCCAATCCCATGTCCCTTGATAGCACTGCTCAACGAAAATCGATCAATCCCAGTCTCCAAATCTCTGGCTTGCACCCTCAGGAGAGAGGGTTACAATTTCCCATTGTGTGTGGAAAAGTGACTCCCTCCTAAACGGGTCAGAAGGGATGATGTCTCCGAGTTTCCCTAGCAGAGGGAACCGTTTCTCTCCACCTCCTCTTCCACGTGCCAATCACGAAGAGGGCGTCGGCGACCTTTGACTTCCATTGGATTGGTGCATGGTTCTTCCTGGTCAAGGACTGCGGTGGTTTGCGGGGGGCCTTCTGTGGTTCGGCTGCCCAGGGAACTCTCCCGCTCGTCACTGCCTGCACTCAGGCATTTCCGAAGGATCGTCACACCTTCCACGGACATCATTTCTTGAAGAGGAGCTTAATCTGGGATACTCTTTATCTCTCTCACTCTCTGCCTTTATCGGTCTCTCTCTTGTTCTTTCTCTCTCTTCATCTGCCTCCTTCCATTCTCTCTCCATGTCTATCTCTCTTCCTCTCGTTTTCTCTCCTACTCCTCATTTTTCTCTTCCTTCCTAACTCTCGTTCTTTCTTTCTCTCGCTTCATCTGTCTCTCTTCCCCTCTCCCTTTTCCTCCCTCTCTCCCTCTATCTCTTGCTCTTTTTTCCTCACCTACATTCTTTCTCTTCCTCTCTCCCTCCCCCTCTCTTCCTCTTTCTCTCTTTCATTTCCTCGCTCTTTCTTCGTCTCTTTCATTCACCCTCTCTTCCTCCCTCCTGTTTCCTGTCTCTCTTTCTTCCCCATTGCCTCGCTTTCTCTCTTCCTCCCTCCCCCCTCCTCTCTCTGACCTTTTCCTCGCTCACTTTTTCTCTCAATTCCTCTTCCTCTTTCACATTCTCTCTCTCCGTTCTCCCTCTTCCCCCCCCCATTCGCTCTTGCTTCCTCTCTCTCTCCCTCCCACTTTCCTCTCTTTTTCTCTTTTCCTCACTCTCTCTCTTCATCTCTCCCTCCTCCTGTCTCCCGATTCCTCTCTTCCTTTCTCTCTCTTTCTCACTCTGTCCGTTCCTCTCTCTCTTCCCCTCTTTCTCTGTCCACTCTGTCAAATAATTACAACATTCTAAACACCCAGATCCGATCACCCCCTCGGCCTTTTAGATTCAAGGTGAGTCTGTCCAACCCACGCTCGGAATTTGATCCATGGAACCGGACAGTGAAGGAGGCCAATCGGCCCATCGAATCTGCACCAACCCTCTGAAGGAGCCTCCTTAGCATAAGGGCCAACATTATCTTTGTGGTCAGTTATTGCACGGGTCCGCTTTGGAGAGCGTTAAGGTTGGTGGAATTGCGGATAGAGATGAGGACTGTCAGAAGATCCAGCAGGATTTAGATCGTTTGCCGACTTGGGCGGAGAGATGGCAGATGGAGTTTAATCCGGACAAATGTGAGGTAATGCATTTTGGAAGGTCTAATGCAGGTAGGGAATATACAGTGAATGGTAGAACCCTCAAGTATTGACAGTCAGAGAGATCTAGGAGTACAGGTCCACAGGTCGCTGAAAGGGGCAACACAGGTGGAGAAGGTAGTCAAGAAGGCATACGGCATGCTTGCCTTCATTGGCCGGGGCATTGAGTATAAGAATTGGCAAGTCATGTTGCAGCTGTATAGAACCTTAGTTAGGCCACACTTGGAGTATAGTGTTCAATTCTGGTCACCACACTACCAGAAGGATGTGGAGGCTTTAGAGAGGGTGCAGAAGAGATTTACCAGGATGTTGCCTGGTATGTAGGGCATTAGATATGAGGAGCGGTTGAATAAACTCGGTTTGTTCTCACTGGAACGAAGGAGGTTGAGGGGCGACCTGATAGAGGTATACAAAATTATGAGGGGCATAGACAGAGTGGATAGTCAGAGGCTTTTCCCCAGGGTAGAGGGGTCAATTACTAGGGGGCATAGGTTTAAGGTGCGAGGGGCAAGGTTTAGAGGAGATGTACGAGGCACGTTTTTACACAGAGGGTAGTGGGTGCCTGGAACCCGCTGCCGGAGGAGGTGGAAGCAGGGACGATAGTGACATTTAAGGGGCATCTTGACAAATACATGAATAGGATGGGAATAGAGGGATATAGACCCAGGAAGTGTAGAAGATTGTAGTTTAGTCGGGCAGCATGGTCGGCACGGGCTTGGAGGGCCGAAGGGCCTGTTCCTGTGCTGTACATTTCTTTGTTCTTTGTTTGTTGTAAGAGGCAGGGGGCGGATTCTCCCTTCTGACGGCAGAGTGTTGGACGCCGTCGTGAAAACCGGAGAGTTTTACGACGGCGTCACCGGACCGCTAAGTGTATCAATCCTCGGCCCTGGAGGGGGCCAGCACGGCACTGGAGTGACTCACGCCGCTCCAGCTGCCGATACGGGCGCCGTGGGCCTGCGCACGCGCGCTGCGACCGTCGCGAACCCGCGCTAGTTGCCTTCTCCGCGCCGGCCCCGATGCAACATGGCGTAAGGCTACCGGGGCCGGCCCACTTCCCCAGTAGGCCCCGATCGCGGGCCAGGCCACGGTGGAGGCCCCCCACCCCCGCCCCGGTGTCGGACCCCCTCTCTGCCCCCCCACTAGACCGCCCCACCCCCCCCCTTCCCCCCCCCCCCGCCACAGGATGCAGGCCGAGGTCCCGCTGGCTCAGACCACATGTGAACGGTGAGAGCGGGTCTCGGCCTATCTCGGCGGCCACTCGGCCCAACCCGCGCGGAGAATCCCCCAACCCCTCCCCCAGCCTTGCTAATGGTCTCTCTGGGGAATGAGGGACGTTCGTGGCCAGGTCTATGCTAATGTGGTTGACGTTTCAAAATGGCGGCTGCCTCGTTGCCTATGGTTACGGATGCGCCCTGCGGTTGGGTTTCTGGTGCTTTGGATGTCTGAACGAACAAAGGGGGGTGAAGGGTGGGCAGCAAAGTCCAGGAATAACTATCAGGAAAATATTGTGGCAGGCGAGGGTCGGAGGTTACCGGGTGAGTGAACCCGGCTGGATGTGGTTTTGGACGGACAAAGGGGACTTCCGTTTCCCACGTTCCTGTCGATATCCGGTCGCGGTTCCCCGGTCCAAAGCGGATCCCTCAGTTTCCGTCTCCGTCGCCGGCTCCCGGGGCGATCGCATCTTCGGCCAGCCGGTATTGGGGGGGTTCGCCGGGCGCAGGGGGTAGCCTCCGCGAGAGGGCGAGGAGGGACGAGTTGAGGGCCTCCACGGTGCGGGTCAGCCGGCCCAAGGCCTCGGCCTGCTTCTCCAGCAGCTGCTGGTTGGCTCGTAGCAGGCCCTCCAGTTGGCCGCAGGAGGAGGGGCCCAGAGCATCCTGGGAGAGGCCTTGTTCGGACTCCACCTCAGGGAGGGCCACCGGGTCTTCAACCGTTGCTGCAGGGAATGGATCGAGTTCAGCGCATTGCGGTAAAGTGGACATCGGCAGCATTATTTTTTTTTTCAGTTTGACTTTCCTTTACCTCAGGTGAATGAATTGTGAGGGAATCACAGAATAACCAATCGCGAGGGAACAGCAGCAAAAGGCCATTCAACCCAGGTGGTCCTGACTGACCCACCCTATCAGCCTATCCCTCTGTTCCATAGAACCATAGAATCCCCACAGTGCAGAAGGAGGCCATTCGGCCCATCGAGTCCGCACCGGCCCTTGGAAAGAGCACTCTACTTAAGCCCCCCGTGACCCAGTAACCCCACCTCGCCCTTTTTTGGGGGGACACTCAGGGGCAATTTAGCGCGGCCAATCCACTCTAACCAGCACATCTTTGGGCTGCGGGAGGAAACCGGAGCACCCGGAGGAAACCCACGCACACACGGGGGGAGGACGTGTGCAGACTCCGCACAGACAGTGACCCAAGCCGGAATCGAACCCGGGACCCTGGAGCTGCGCCAGCGTTAGTTGCCCATCCCTAAGTGTCCTTGAGGGGGCAGTCAAGAATCAACCGTGTTGCTGTGGGCTCTGGAGTCACGTGTAGGCCAGACCGGGGTAAGGGCGGCAGATTTCCTTCCCTGAAGGGCATTAGTGAACCAGACGGGTTTTTTTAACGACAATCCACAATGGTCGTCACTAGACTTTTAAATCCAGATTTTATTGAATTCAAATTTCACCATCGGCAGTAGCGGGACGTGAACCTGGGTCTCTGGTTAACTAGTTCAGTGACATTACCACTATGCCATCGCCTCCCCTTATGTCTATGTTTCCCCCCGCACCCCCCTGCCCCGAAGGTGGAACAGCTCCTCTACTTCCCTTGTGAAAACCTTTCATATTTGCAGAGAACTGAATTAATTACCGCGCCATGGGCCCAGCGAAGTTGCGGCCTAGTGGTAGGCTCCTGGAGCACAAAGGTCAGAAAGGGTAGAAGGGAGGAGATGAGGCAAACATTGAGGGGTAATTAGGATGCTAGCTTGGGCCTTTGCAGTTCGTAGGCTGTGGTGGGAGCGAGGTGGCCGCCATTTTGTAATCTGGGACAAATAGAAAATAGGACCAGGAGGAGGCCCCTTGAACCTGCTCCACCATTCATCACGATCATGGCTGATCATCCAACTCAATAGCCTAATCCTGCTTTCCCCCCATATCCTTTGATTCCCTTCACCCTAAGTGCTTTATCTAACTGCTTCTGGAAAACATAGTGATTTGGCCTCAAGTACTCCCTGTGGTAGTGAATTCCACAGGCCAGCCGCTCTCTGGGTGGAGAAATGTCTCCTCATCTCTGTCCTAAATGGTCTCCCCCGTATCCTCAGACTGTGACCCCTGGGTCTGGACACCCCCCCACCATCGGGAACATCCTTCCTGCATCTACCCTGTCCAGTCCCCCCCCACCATCGGGAACATCCTTCCTGCATCGACCCTGTCCAGTCCCCCCCCACCATCGGGAACACCCTTCCTGCATCGACCCTGTCCAGTCCCCCCCACCATCGGGAACATCCTTCCTGCATCGACCCTGTCCAGTCCCCCCCCCCCACCACCACCATCGGGAACATCCTTCCTGCATCGACCCTGTCCAGACCCCCCCCCCCCACCACCACCATCGGGAACATCCTTCCTGCATCGACCCTGTCCAGTCCCCCCCCCCCCACCGTCGGGAACATCCTTCCTGCATCTCTCCTGTCCAGTCCCCCCCACCATCAGGAACATCCTTCCTGCATCGACCCTGTCCCGTCCCCCCCACCATCGGGAACATCCTTCCTGCATCGACCCTGTCCAGTCCCCCCCCCACCACCACCACCATCGGGAACATCCTTCCTGCATCGACCCTGTCCAGACCCCCCCCCCCCCCCCCCCCCCCACCATCGGGAACGTCCTTCCTGCATCGACCCTGTCCAGTCCCGTCCCCCCACCATCGGGAACATCCTGCATCGACCCTGTCCAGTCCGGTTAGAATTTTATCGGTCTCTATGAGATCCCCCCTCATTCTCCTGAACTCCAGCGAATACAATCCTAACCGACTCAATCTCTCCTCGTACGTCAGTCCCGCCATCCCAGGAATCAGTCTGGTAAACCTTTGCTGCTCCCTCGAGAGCAAGAACATCCTTCCTCAGAGAAGGAGACCAAAACTGCCCACAATACTCCAGGTGTGGTCTCACCAAGACCCTGTATAATCGCAGCAACACATCCCTGTTCCTGTGCTCGAGTCCTCTCGCTATGAAGGCCATTTGCCTTCTTTACCGCCTGCTGTACCTGCACGCTTACCTTCCGCGACTGGTGCACGAGGACACCCAGGTCTCGGTGCACACTCCCCTCTCCTAATTTATGGCCATTCAGATAATAATCTGCTTCCCGTTTTTGCTGCCGAAATGGATAACCTCACATTTATCCACATTCTACTGCATCTGCCATGCGCTTGCCCACTCGCTCAACCTGTCCAAATCCCGCTGAAGGATCTCCGCATCCTCCTCACAGCTCACCCTCCCATCCGACTTGGTGTCATCTGCAAATTTGGAGATATTGCATTTTGTTCCCTCATCTAAATCATGTATATACATTGTGAATAGCTGGGGCCCCAGCACCGATCCCTGCGGTACCCCACTAGTCACCGCCTGTCAATATAAAAAAGACCCATTAATTCCTACTCTTTGTCTCCTGCCTGCCAACTGGTTTTCTATCCACCTCAATACACTCCCCCTAATCCCGTACGCTTTAATTTTACACGCTAATCTCTCAATTGTCAAAAGCCGACTGAAATTCCAAATATACCACATCCACTGGCTCCCCCATGTCAATTCTGCGAGTTACATCCTCAAAGAATTCCAGTAGATTCGTCAAGCATGCTTTCTCCTTCATAAACCCAGGCTGACTCTGTCCGATCCTGCCACTGGTTTCTAAGTGTTCCGCTGTAAAACCTTTGAGAATGGATTCTAGAATTTCCCCACTACTGATGTCAGGCTGAATGGCCCACAATTCCCTGTTTTCCCTCTCCCTCCCTTTTTAAATATTGGAGTGATGTTAGCCACCCTCCAATCTGCAGGGACTGTTCCAGAGTCTATAGAATCTCGGAAGACGACCGCCAATGCATCCAGTATTTCTAGAGCCACTTCCTTAAGGACCTTGGGATGCCGATTAGCACATCCTCGGGATTCATCAGCCTTCAATCCCATCAATATCCCCAATTTGACCTACCGTTCTCCCCTCTAACTAAACCCTAAACTGTAAGGGCTAGAAGGCTGGGAACAGATGAAGTCCATGAGGAAGATAAGGAAAATAGGAACTTATCGAAGAGTCAGGAGGGCTAAAAGGGGTCACAAAAGGTCATCGGAAAACAGGGTTAAGGAAAATCCCAAGGCTTTTTACACATATATAAAGTGCAAGAGGGTAGCCAGGGAAAGGGTTGGCCTACTCAAGGACAGGGGAGGGAACCTGTGCGTGGAGCCAGAGGAAATGGGTGAAGTTCTGAATGAGTACTTTGCGTCAGTATTCACCAAAGAGAAGGACTTGGTGGATGATGAATCTGGGGAAGGGTGTGAAGATAGCCTGGGTCACATTGAGATCCAAAAAGGAGGTGGTGTTGGGCGTCCTGAAAGACATTAAGGTAGATAAGTCCCCAGGGCCTGATGGGATCTACCCCAGAATACTGAGGGAGGCAAGGGAGGAAATTACTGGGGCCTTGATAGTAATCTTTGTATCCTGGCTACAAGGGAGGTCTTGGAAATGAAAATGAAATGAAAATCGCTTATTGGCACGAGTAGGCTTCAATGAAGCCACGCTAAATAAATAAATAGTGCCTGTTAAAATAGACTCTGTTTGTTGTTTGCTGAATTAAGAGACCCTGTTTAAATAGACTCTGTTTGCTGTTTGCTGAATTAAGAGACCCTGTTTAAATAGACTCTGTTTGTTGTTTGCTGAATTAAGAGACCCTGTTTAAATAGACTCTGTTTGCTGAATTAAGAGACCCTGTTTAAATAGACTCTGTTTGTTGTTTGCTGAATTAAGAGACCCTGTTTAAATAGACTCTGTTTGCTGAATTAAGAGACCCTGTTTAAATAGACTCTGTTTGTTGTTTGCTGAATTAAGAGACCCTGTTTAAATAGACTCTGTTTGCTGAATTAAGAGACCCTGTTTAAATAGACTCTGTTTGTTGTTTGCTGAATTAAGAGACCCTGTTTAAATAGACTCTGTTTGCTGAATTAAGAGACCCTGTTTAAATAGACTCTGTTTGTTGTTTGCTGAATTAAGAGACCCTGTTTAAATAGACTCTGCATATTGTTTGCTGAATTAAGGGACCCTCTATAAATAGACTCTCGTAGTCTATGCATGTTGTTTGCTGAATTAAGAGGCCCTGTTGAAATAGACTCTGTTTATTGTTGCTGAATAAATAGAGCTTGTTATAATAGATTGTGTTGTTTGCTTAATTAAGGGACCCTGTTTCAGTAAATTGTGTTGTTTGCTGGAAGGGTGTTAGAAATTGAGGAATATAGCATTCAGAAGAGAAATAGGCTTTTCAACCCATAGGGTGAATGGACTACATAAGTACCCTTCCCTTCCATCTCACTGAGCTCAATCAATCGCCCACGGACAGTTAGAGATGACCAATAAATGTTGGCCAAGGCAGCGATGCCCACATTCCACGAAGAGCCTTCTGGACTTTCACACTCGCTACTCCTGGTCCCGAGAGTTCACTATCAGAAAAGGTACTAAGAAGGTAAGACCTTTGTGATGCCCAGAGGATCATATTAGCTGATGGAACCCATTACCTGTGCACGCAGTGACCACTTCGTTGCTCTGGTACCCAGGCCGACACCTGCACCCTCCGACGGGTACCACCCAGTCTCCCTCACTGGTGCAGTGCATCTTGAGCGGGACGGAGGCCTCTTCCGCGTTGGCAACGCAGGCGCCCTTGGCCACCGCCAACATGGCCAGGCTGGGCCCCGCCGGGGTCCCGGGGAAGTGGGCCAAGTTGGCGATGGTGGCTGGGCACTTCTTGAAGGAGGCCCGCACAGAGAGGAGGTTGATGCAGGCCCCTCGGTCGCGGAAGGCCAGGTGGAAGCCAGCCCCGGTGAGGGGCCCGACGGGCACGGTAGCCCTGTTGACCTTGCCCATCCCCCCGAGGACGAAGACATGCTCGGCGGTGATGTCCTGGGCCTTGGTGTACGTAGCCTTCATCTGGGCAGCGTCGCTGGCCGAGGGGGCGGCCTCGGAGTCCTTCTCGAGGTAGTAGACAGCAAAGGTCTCCCGGCACGACCCGGCAGAGTTGGAGATGGAGCCGCAGTCTCTCATGGTATATCTGAGCGCCACATAAACCACACGGGCCTCCCCCCTCTCTACGTAGCCACTCCGCAGCCAATTGTCCTGGTTGGGGCCCTCCATGTTGCACACTCGATAGGTCCTGATGGCGTTGAAGCTTTTGTCCACGGCCACAGTCTCTTCCCACTGTCACGAGAGAGAAAATTGAACAAAATTCAACTCCGCCCCTCCCGACATCCCAACCCTCCGACCACCACCAAGCCAGCTAGGATTGTGGTAAGACGGCTTTGAGGAGGTAACAAGGAAGTTAGACAAAGGAGAACCAGTGGACGTGATTTATTGAGATTCCCAGAAGGCCTTTGACAAGGTGCCGCACAGGAGACTGTTAAATAAGTTAAGAGCCCCTGGCGTTCGGGGTAAGATCCTGGCATGGATAGAGGATTGGCTGACTGGCGGAAGGCAGAGAGTGGGGATAAAGGGGGCTTTTTCAGGGTGGCAGCCGGTGACTAGTGGTGTGCCTCAGGGGTCTGTGCTGGGACCACAACATTTCACAATATACATTAATGATCTGGAAGAAGGCACTGAAGGCACTGTTGCTAAGTTTGCAGATGATACAGAGATCTGTAGTGGGACGGGTAGTATTGAGGAAGCAGGGGGGCTGCAGAAGGACTTGGACAGGCTAGGAGAGTGGGCAAAGAAGTGGCAGATGGAATACAATGTGGGAAAGTGTGAGGTTAGGCACTTTGGAAGGAGGAATCCAGGCGTAGACTATTTTCTAAATGGGGAGAGGCTTTGGAAATCAGAAGCACAAAGGGACTGAGGAGTCCTTGTTCACGATTCTCTTAAGGTTAACGTGCAGGTTCAGTCGGCAGTTAGGAAGGCAAATGCAATGTTAGCATTCATGTCGAGAGGGCTAGAATTCAAGACCAGGGATGTACTTCTGAGGCTGTAGAAGGCTCTGGTCAGAACCCATTTGGAATATTGTGAGCAGTCTCGGGCCCCGTATCTAAGGAAGGATGTGCTGGGGCCTTGGAAAGGGTCCAGAGGAGGTTCACAAGAATGATCCCTGGAATGAAGAGCTTGTCGTACGAGGAACGATTGAGGACTCTGGGTCTGTACTCGTTGGAGTTTAGAAGGATGAGGGGGGATCTTATTGAAACTTACAGGATACTGCGAGGCCTGGATAGAGTGGACGTGGAGAGAATGTTTCCACTTGTAGGAAAAACTAGAATCAGAGGACACAGCCTCAGACTGAAGGGACGATCCTTTAAAACAGCGATGAGGAGGAATTTCTCCAGCCAGAGGGTGGGGAATCTGTGGAACTCTTTGCCGCAGAAGGCTGTGGAGGCCAAATCACTGAGTGTCTTTAAGACAGAGATAGATAGGTTCTTGATTAATGAGGGGATCAGGGGTTACGGGGAGAAGGCAGGAGAATGGGGATGAGAAAATATCAGCCATGATTGAATGGCGGAGCAGACTCGATGGGCCGAGTGGCCTAATTCTGCTCCTGTGTCTTGTGGACCATGCTGGTCAGTGATTGGCTGAATTTGAGTTATGTCACTGTCCTCCACTCCCCGCGTTTTTGTGGGGAAATCACTCTGTTTCTGTTGGGACCCTGCTGTAGTTTGGATAATGTGTTTGTACCCTGCTGAAGTAGACTCTGTTTGTTGTTTGCTGAATAAAGTGACCCTGTTTGTCATTTGCCACGCCCCCACCTCTACTGCCACATTGACTCCAAATAAAATGCTGCTTTCCTGTCCTATCTCCCCCCCCCCCCCCCCGCCCCCCTCACCCTCCCCTGCCTGTTCCTGCCATCCCTTGCCTACTGCTGCTCTCTCCGGCCCTCTCCCACCCTCCACTGCCCTCCCCTGACTTCCCCCACCCTCTCCTGAATCATTCGGACGTTTTACCCCATTGGTGCTCGGGAGCAAGGAACCATGGGCCCCTACAGTGCAGAAGGAGGCCATTCGGCCCATCGATCCTGCAGCGGTTCTCTGAAGGAGCACCCTAACTAGGCTCACTCCCCCGCCTTATCCCAGTCAGATAACAAGCCATTGGCATGTACCCTGTCGCGGTCTCAATGTGTGCCTTACCCCGTCAGCGGGCATCACCAGCCAGTTCAGCTCCTCCTGCTCCAGCTCCGT